>NC_061120.1:120666324-120940373 GCF_002878395.1 Capsicum annuum
GAAGTTTATTAACAAAGAGGAAACGGAGAAATATCCCTAAGGACTATGCCATCCTAAAGGTGAAACCATTGAGGCAAGAAGCCGTGGCGGGGAGTAACCAGAGTAGAGGCGCTGTTTAAGGGAAAAAGTATCCGGATTACCATGTTAATAGTGACGGAAGAACATATTATTTAAGAATAATCTAGTATATAGTAAGCTAAGATGACTATATTTTATGTACATGGTTGAAGGGAATATTTTTAAAAAAGCAAATTTACGAAAATGAATGATAATATATCTGATGTGATGGTAGATAAATTCAAAATACTTATTTTGTATGCACTTAGAAATATAAAAGTAGCAGATATAAGAAAAATCATATTAGAAAAAGCTTTTGGTGAATATTACATGACTAGAGTAAGCTATATACCATATCTACCTAACTACTCTTACAAATATTTACGATGATAAGTTACATAAAATTTTTAGGAAATATGCAGTTACTAGAAAAACAGATAAAAATAAATATAGATAAATACATGGGAAATAAAGATATAAAATTTCTTAATAAAAATATGCAAAAACTACTAAGGCTAGAACAAACAACTACAAAATATTATAAAACCAATTTTAAAAAATAGATCATTTAGATTATCTTAAGGTTTTAATATTATATATACTTAAAAACATAGAAATTATGGATATTAAGAAAATAATATTAGAAGAAATAATAAACTATGAAAATGAAACTACCAATTATCTAGAACAGTTATACGAAGAAATTTACCCAGAAGAATATTATTCAGACTAAAAACATGTTAGAATATATTAGACAAACTAGAGAAAATCAAGAAAATCTAAATAATGAAATTAGTTATAGAAACCGAATTAGAAAAATAATAAAAGACCTAAAAGAAAAATTAGCATGGATAGAAAAAACCTTAAAAAATTTAGATAAAAATACATGTGATAGTTTATATAATTTAAAAAACTCGCTACGAGAAGAACAACACAAGATAATAAATAACATTGAAAATCTAGAATTAGATATATATTATAGTACAGATAGGATAAATTATTATACAAGAATTTGTAACTCTGTAATTACTACAGGATAAAATAATTAATGAATATATCTTACGCAAAAAGTAAATTATTAAAAGATATTAAAACAAAATATCCACGCACTAATAAAAATAGATTCACTAGAAACCTACTAAATCTACTTAATCTACCTAATCCGCGCACCCCCCTATAAATTCAAGATGGCAACCTAAGATAGGAAAATGCTGAGGTTGTGAAGAGTGAAGTGAGAGGGTTGCCACCAATCTGAGCTAACATTATTTGTCCTTCTTTTATGAAGGACATGTATGTATGGAACCAACATAGCAAATGGAGGAGAACAAGGACAAAAATAGAAGGTTCTCTCTGAAGATTCAATGAGGGAAATATTAGATGCTTCCAAGGCTTGTAAAGGACCTTTGCACCAAGGAAAAGAAGAATATTCTCAATAACTTAAGGTAAAATAGCTAAATCTTACACATTTGTACATGCTAATAATGATTATGTGGCTAGTAGCACATTAAGTTTGACTAGTAGGTTATCCATATGTGAGTCTTATGTTTCTTTTCCTCCAGTTTATGATGTACTTGTTGAGAGTGTGGAAATACTAGTTGATCCTATTGATGACCTCATTCACTCTTCTAATAAGATTTATTTGAGTCCACTTAGTGTTGAAGCCAATGTGATTAATGATGGTACATTGCCTTGTGAAAATTATGTTAACCAAATTGTGGGTGAAACAAAATTGTGTTTTCCAAATTACTCCACTTGAGGATTATTGTGATGTTTTTAATGAACCTCAGGTGAGTTATGATGTTGAAAATGTTGGTCATGTAAATAGGAGTGACCCTTTGAGCATGTCTTTTAGTGAATATCCTATGATTTGTCTTACTTATAGGGATTATTATGTATTTTAAACTTCATTGGAACTTGATAGTTGTGTTATAGAGGGTGAACTTACAAGTCCTAATCCTCCTCCGTTGATTGATTTATTTCTCTTTAAGTACAATCTTGTTTTTGAAGATGGTACAATCACTCCAAGTGAACCTAGTTATGTGAATAATATTGATTTTGTAAATCTTTTTGAGGGATATAACCTATATAACAATCAACTATGGTGTGACTATATTTTAGCTAGAAATGGAAATATCCTCCTTGAATATGAGAGTACTCTTAAGAAAAATGAATGTGATGTTTTGAAAATGAATGATCAATTGGGTTATGATAACTTTGATTTGTTTGAATATTTAAGAAACTGAATTAGTGATTATTGCTATGAAAATATTTGTGGTTTGATCCTTCGTATGACACCCATCCCTTCTTTGATAATTATAAGGATGAATTGTTTGATTGTTTTGATGACTTGAGTAATAATTCCTTTGATATTAGTAGGGTTATATGTGTACTTGAAGATTCTTCCCTTGAAAGTGAAAGTATCAATTGTTCAGAAACCATTACTTTTTCTACTCTACGTGCTCTTATTGTTTAGAATACTCTAGGTGATGATTTTGAAACTAATAGTGAGTATATACATGAGGGAATATTGGTTGAATTTAACTTAAGTGATACATTTCTCTACTCTCCATTTGCTTTCTGTTATGCTTATGATAGTATGGGGAATATATATCTTGATTCGGGTGGTGTGCTTAGGGGAAAAAGTTTTGTCTAGACTTATATCTACAACCGCTCTATCCATTTGACCTCGGTGACAAATTTAAATGTGGTGATTTCCACACAACTAACTACATGCTTGGTCTAGTTGACAAAAAAATTAGATAAGGATGTTGGAATCTTTGCCTATGATGAAAATTCTTTCTTGGGGATTTACAACCCACTTGATAGACCCAAGTTGTGGATGAGAGGCATTTTCAACAAAGATAAGTATTCATTAAAGAAGGGAAATAAAGAAAATATCTTAGAGAATTCAACATTATGTTTTTCAATGATGACCAAGGTTTTACTACTTGTAGGTCCAGGAAAGAGTCTCATCTTGAAAACAGTTTTGATGGATTCCAAGCTTAGGATCCCCTTTATTGTTAAATGTTTACAATTAGTCACCCCTTTCTTAAGGGAAGTTGTTTGAAAGGGAGAAGTAGTGTGTGCTTAATTGTTTTGATTCCATCCTTGTGTGTATTATGTCCTATATCTTTTGAGCCAAACAACATTCTTATCTATAATATCACGTTGGATGATTCTTTCACACTTGATTTCGTTCTATACTACCTTTTTGCTTATGATAATACCCATTCTAGTCTTTGATTTGATTTATATAGAGGTATGGAACTTGTTGGTTGGTCCACTTATTTGAATGGCAATGATATATGGATCTTGTGGACATTAAAACCAATTCAGGCACCACTCTTGATGTGGTCTCTTAAAGAAGTGATGAATCTATTGTGTCTTATGTATCTAAGGAAAAGGTACTCTTACCTTTTTGATTTAGTGATACCATTAAGACATTTGTAGAAATTTCCTAAATTTGGATTTCGAGGATTAAAAATGGCTTCCTTCAGCCCATCTTAGTCCATGACTTGTGTTAGCCCTTGTAGACTTATTTACGCATATTAGACATAATTGAGGCCTGCGCCTTTAGTATGAGATTACTTTATGACTTAGTGAATAGTGATGGTTCTTCCTAGATTATGGTATATGACCCATAGATATGATGCGCCTCATAGATATGATTTGGTGTATAGATATCAGATGGCTTATGGGTATAAATATTTATATAAATTCCTAATATGCTTAGTGTTATAGCTTATAAATGTGAATCTTGATATAGATTCTGGATATGGTCAAGAATATAACTTATGGTTATGCTGGATATACATTTGGGCCTCAGCCTATGATTATGATACAGTAGTTCTTTAAGACACATTATTGTGCCCAAGGTTGTGTTAATAATATTGAATTGTTTGGTTCTAAGAAGTTTTCCAAACTTATAAAGGAAATGGTCATAGTTTATCGACAGTGAATGGTTCGGTTCTGAGAAGTATTCCATTCTTGTAATGGAAATGGTCATAGTTTATATACATATTGATGTTTATGATTTTCTTTTTTGAATACTGGTGATGGAGTTCATAGATTTAGTAAATTAATGATCACAAAATATGGTAAATGGTGTGATTCCAACTAAAGTATTATTTTACTATTACTTTTCCTAAGAAGGGGCTAAAGCCCACTTTTCACCTTAAAAATGGATTACTTCCTAATGAGATATATACCATCTTAATGTATAACTTATGTGCATTGAGATTGAGAATAGTTCTTTAAAGATTTTGGCCAAAGTAAATTTTGGTCCACAACTTCACTTCTACCATTTACTTTGATCGGGAGACTCCGTCCCTTTCTATATTCCTATGATGATTAGTCCCAAAGTACCCCAAGAAATGATGTATGGATTTACACGCTTTTATCAAAAGTTTTAGCCGTACAATTATGTATATATATATATATGTAAATTTGCTACTGAATGAATAATGGATGGATTATAGTATTGATACACTAAGATACATACTGGTTCAAATCCGGTGGTTGGTGATGATATTCTCGATATAAGTTTAAAATTAAGTCGGGCGATTGATATATTGATGATATAAGTTCTAGATTAAGTTCGACGGGTGATGAGGTGATGATGATATTGATAATTTAGAGGATATTGATTATAATGTTGATGTTATATCTATGCACCTACCAGTTTGAGTCCAAATATTAATGGTGATATAGTAGTTAAGATATAGTGGATACACCTTACATTTATTCATGCATGTGCATTTCCTATCTCCAGTACGTGCCTATTTCTATCAGCTATATGAGTTGTTTCATAGTTATAGGTATGAGCATCGCTTGTAGTATTTTGCGTGGTGCTTGTATCTATTATCGATATGGGGAATTATATAGGAATTTACTTGGAGTGTTGTTTGCTTGAGTGTTGACTGAACCTGCTAATCCTATGGTAGTGGGGATTTATAAAAGGCCCGGTTAGGTATTGTTCTCTTGGAATAGTGGGTTACTTGCATTGTTGTTGCTTTAGTTATTATTATCATGATCCTTGTTATGGCTAGATTCTATCACCTTGGTTAATCATCTAGTACCGTGATTTGAGGTATAATTATGGTTCTTTTATGTTACAATTATTTACTATGCATGATTATCGCCATAGTTATTACTATTTAGGGGAATTTCATTTAGTTTCTCATATTTTAGAAGTAATTTCTAACTTAGGGATAATCGTGGCTTACTTACAATCTAGGAGTGAATGTGGATTCCTTAGCCTAGTTTTAGGTGGAAATTGCCTAAATATGGATTTTGAGGATTAGTAATAGGTTCCTTTGGCCCACCTTATGCCAAGATTTGTGTTACCCCTTGTGAACTTATTTACACATGTTAGATATAGTTTAGACTAATGAGCCTTTTGTTTGAGATTACTTCATGAATCGCTGAATGGTGATGGTTCTTCCCGAATTATGGTATATGGACCATAGATATGATACGCCTCATAGATATAATTTGGCATATAGATATGAGATATCTTTTAGGTATGGATATTGGAATAGAATGTAGATATGCTTAATGTTATAGCTTATAGATGTGAGTCTTGATATAGATTTCGGATGTGGCTAAGATTATAACTTATGATTATGGTAGATATATATTTGGGCCTCCAGCAATGATTATCATATTGTAGTTAATCTGGATACATTATTTGACCCAAGGACATTTTCATGATAGTGAATGGTTCAGTTCCGAGAAGTATTCCATCCTTACATAGAAAATGGTCATAATTTATCGATAGCGAATGTTTTGGTTACAAAAAGTATTCCATCCTTGTAAAGGAAATGGACATAGTTTATTGACATTTAATGCTTATGATTTTCTTGTTTGAATACTTCTGATGGCGAGCATAAATTCGGTACATTCATAATCAGTAAATATGGTAGATGGTATGATTTCAACTAAAGTATTAATGTACTATTACTTATCCTAAAGTGGGGTTAAAGTCTACTTTCTCAAAAATTGATTACTTCATTTTGGAATTTGTACTATCTTAATGGATAACATAGGTGCATTGAGATTGAGAATAGTGCTTTAATGATTTGGCCGAGGTAAATTTTGGTCTACAACTTTACTACTACCATTTACTCTGGTCGAGAGAGAATCTGACCATTTCTATATTTCTATGATGATTAGTCCCGAAGTTTCTCAAGCAATAGATGCATGAATTTACACTCCTAACCATAGTTTTATCCATTCAATTATATATGTGTGTGTAAATATCGTACTGAATGCATAATGGATTGATTATGATATTGATATAAGTTTATACAAACCAATTTAAGTCTGGCTATTAGTGAAGATATAAGTTCCAAATTAAGTCTGCAATTGATATGTTGATGATATAAATTAATTTCGAAGGGTGATGATGATTATGATATTGATGATGTTGAGGATATTGATTATAATATTGGTGTTATATATAAATACACATCTATCCGTTTGAGTCTGGATATTGATTATAATATTAATAATTATATTGTTGTTAAGATATTATAGTTTCACCTAGCATTTATTCATGAATGTGCATTTCCTATCAACAGTATGTGCTTATATATATTATCCATATATGTGGTTGCATAGGTATTGATATTTGGGTGTAGTTTACATTTCTTCTTACATGTTATCTATATTTTCATTATCTTTGGAGCTCAATTTTATGTTTAGGATTGTTTGGCCCTGGAACAATGATTGTTAAGAACATATAAACCTCTTTGATGCACATCCCTAGAGGTAAATTATATGGAGTGACAATTATTGGCCATGAAGAATATTTCCTCCCAGACTGAGTGAAATGATAAAAACCAATATTAAATAACCCCAACCATAAATTTCCTTGTTCATTTATAAAAAAGGATGAGTTTTAATGAGGTTCTTCAAAGCTCCAGAGTTTGATGGATAATGCATTAGCCCATCCTCTTTTATATGTTCATAATGTCATATCATGTCAGCAACAATAGTATGGGAAACATATAATCTCTTCAATCTAGGAATCAAAGAAAATAATACATTTCCTTGTAAGGGTCTAATTTCTTCTTACGAGAGACAATACAAGAGAT
Source organism: Capsicum annuum (assembly GCF_002878395.1). Taxonomy (NCBI): domain Eukaryota; kingdom Viridiplantae; phylum Streptophyta; class Magnoliopsida; order Solanales; family Solanaceae; genus Capsicum; species Capsicum annuum. The sequence goes on from NC_061120.1 coordinate 120,673,479, forward strand.
TATTATATTATAAGAGACTCTTGTAAGCTGACTGTTGTCAGTATGTTCATTAAATTTCATCTAAAGAACATATATAAGATGAACATATTATAGATAAACATCTTACATCTAACAACATCTTATAGAGGTATAAACCAAGGTATAATAATTATCAATCAGTAGGTTATGTTTAGGTAAAGCCTCTTTCAACAAAAGTATCATTTAGTTAAAACCAAACTATGATATGGTATTCTCCATTTTAATATTTAACATTCTAGAGACTACTACAAGTTGAGAGAGGGATGAATCGCGATACAATTTTGAATCAACAGTTTGCAATGAATCATAAAATCTTTTGGGCTCTAAATTATGCTGCTCATCTATTGTAGTATCATGTTCCTTCTAAATTGAAGGTTCATGCGGATGAGATGACTCGGGTTTATATTGTTGTAAAGTGTCCAAGTAGAACGACGGTCAAAGTTGGGACCAACAACTTCCAAAATTATTTGTCTATATAGATGATCATATCCCAACACTATTGATAACCATTGTTGAAATAATTGCCAGAACAAACCTCAACGATCACAGCTTTCTCCACTTGATGTTTCCAAAAAAAATAGTCTATCATGAAGAAGGTGACATCTAACAGTTTCAACATCCTTTTATTTAATGTTGTGACATTTTTTACACTGACATCTAATGTTGTTACCACTCATGCAATTTTGTTGAAAACATGCAAACTAGATAAAGTTATTCACACCGTAAATTAATCTAGAGTTTATGGCCCCTTGGCCATCCAACCCATCATACATCCATCAACATTCTAGATTATTCATATTCCTATTAATGTCAACATAAGTAGAAAAAAGTTAAGAGTTTCATATTTTAATAATTCATACATCCAGGATTATCACTAAAGAGAAGAAAAAAATTAAATATCTCAATAAACTAGAATATATCATTCTTTTTTATAAAGAAATAGAATATATCACTTATTTTTTCCTAAATAAACAACAAATCACAAACAAAACATATCATTCAGTGTTTTTCATAATATGGGTTAGCAAAAAGTTTTATTACAAACAAAACTGAAACTTCTAACATTAATCACCTTAAGTTCCAACCTTAAATATTCCAGAACAATAACTTTAGAGCAGCAACTCATAAATTACATCAAGTAAAATACATCAAACATAACATTCAATTCACTTTATACTTTTTGCAAGATATAGACACAAGTGTATATCACTATAACCTTGATTAGTAATACTGCTATAAGTTAATTAATTAAAGTATTATCTTAAAAAATTATAATATACTAGCAATTTTCCATCTCCAAACAAAACTCTAAGCAACTTTATCTTGAAATAAGAATTGACAATCTAATTGAAAATTGCATTTAAAGAAAACTATCACACTTAACACTTTGAGAAGAAAACTTATTGAGAGTGTCAAAGTCGAATCTTTTAAGAAAAGCTTTTGCAACACTTGGTCAAACTTACTGAGAACTTTTAGTCCTGCAACTACTCTTACATTTACAGTCATAAAAAAGAAAAAAAAATTATAATGTCTTAAGTTGGAATAGAAATAGCAACAGATATATTTAAAAGCATAAAGCATGAGGCAAAAGCTCGCAACAATAGATTAGAAGATTTTATAATGTCTTCTCTAAGTAGTACAATTTTTTTTAAAAATAAGTTTATCTAAACAAAGGTAGAATACATAACTCTACCCAACTGTGAGGTCAAATCCCTATGACACAAACGATATGCAAAATAATACGCAAAACACCCCTAAATAGAAGCAATGGTGCATAAATAGTCAAAAAAATAAACTCAAAAACACATAAACAGTCCAATAGTGAGACATGGTTAGCTACTCCAAACAATGGCACTAGTTAATATCCATCAAAAATTTCACAGTGGCTACTAACTTTGCTAATTCGGTAAAATGACATCCATTCAATCAAATTCTATTCTTAGGTTGACACCAAGAGAAATAAACCTTGGAGCTACAATTCACAATAGTGTAGCAGGCTAGTAACAATACCAAAATCATGGTATCATAAAGAAAAAGACAGATACCTCAATTATGACTAAATAAGTAATATCAACAAATGTAAAAATTGAATTAAAACCAAACAAATAAATTATAAAAAAACTTCTCAATTTAATTTCAGCCATTACAACAACAATAAAACAATCCCACAAATGGTGGAAACACCAATTTCTCTTACTCCTTGGGCAATAGGAAAAAGGAAAAAAGATCTTACTATAGTCACTATCGGAAGTTTCATGCTTCAAGAAATTTTTGGAGAGCATGGACAAGCAACAAAGTACCCTAACAGTATAACTGCAGATGTGAATATCTGATTTTCCACAACTAACAAATTAATGGCTATAGCATGAGATGATACATATCGTTGTATGTCTATTGTAAATTATTTTGGCTGTCAATAATAACCATTAAAATTAACTTGTAGATCCTTTGTTCTTACCTCTTTTATAACACTTAATAGATATTCCTGTATGGGAGCTAAAGAGACCCTTCAGTTTGATTATTGTAAAATATAAACCTTTTATTCTAATAACAGGTTTCATTAAAATAATAGAGATACCAAGGGAAGAAGGCAGACACCTAGGAGCATCAATTAGGGGTAGGAAGAGTGCAGTGAATTATGATGATAATTCACTAGTGGTATTGCATTTTGGATTTGAAAATGAAATACTTCAGTATGTAGTAACCCTTTCTCTATCTATCCAACTAAACAATCATTTTTTTCTTTTTTCCTATTACACAAACCTTACCCCTACAAGGTAGGGAGGTTGTTTCTAATACACCCTTGATGGTTTAATTCCAATTCTTAAAAAAGAAAATAATAGATGCACCAAAATCACCTAATTATAATAACTATCCCAAAATCTGAACATAAAAGGCTTGTCTTAAACATAAAATCAAAAGGGGGAAAAAAGAAACACACAAATAAGTTCAAAATCCATTAGCTGCAAAATGCTAATAAAATACCTTGTAAATACACCAAAATCATCAAATTTGAGAAAACTGTCCAAAATCTAAACATTACAAAAACAAGAAAATAAGCTATAACTTTTTTGGCAACAAAAACAAATAAAGCATACAACTTTAACACAAAATTAGATCACCATACCATAAATAATAAACAAAAAAGACCCAAATGGCTTTATGTTTCTTACTTCTTTTAACATGCAACTGACTAAATAGGAACCTACTCGATTAGTCTACACAGAAAGTGAAAATTTAAACCCACAAGAGAAATTCTATTAAAGAAATTTAAGGTGATAGAACAAATTATAGAAAATACAAAAGTCCCATAAGAAAAAATTCTGCAAAAAAATTAAAGTGTACGCCCAATAAAATAATGATTAGCACCATAATAACCAACCTTTCCTTCTTTCTTAGCCTTTTCCTAGTTACCTCTGTTGTTTAGATATGGGAATTGGGCCCATAGTCTGGTTCCCATTTTGATTAAAAAATCAATAAATTAACTTTATAACATAATAATTAGAATTTTTAATAGTAATGAAAGAGGCCAAACAACTCTAACACTATCGTTCAAAAGTGATTTTTATGTTAGACATTAGGAGATTGAAAAAGCAAAATAACTCACCAACTCACATTAGGAGATTTAGAATCTTATCTCAAAACCCAAGTGACTGATAGATTGACAGATTGAAAGTGATTAAGAGATTCCCTTTTCTCAATTGTGAGAAAAGAGAAAGGTTCTATTTTATAAAGAGGCGAATTAGACAATGTTTTGGAAGAAAGGAAAATAAAAGAGTTTTCCTAATATTTAATTGGTAGGGCTGACATATTCAGCGATAGAAATTATATCCATTTCTAATTATTTCTTATTAATTAAAGAAGAAATACCTCAAAATTCCTTTTTCCATTATAATAATTTTATTATATATTTTTAAAAGTGGTAAAATAATTCTAGTGACGAATATTTCATCGACATATCTGTCACCACTAAGTAAAAAGAATCTCCCTCCTTTTATGTCACTAATTTTATCACCAAAATGAAGGCGCAAAAAAATATAGCAACAAATTTTACTTTCTGATGCTAATTCATCACTAATTCGGCTACAAATTTTATTTTCATTGATTTAGCAATGAATGTTTTATTTTTTGCTAATTCGTCATTATTTTGTGATGGAAGGTAACTTGTTGATATAAATTTGTTGCTTAATGTTGTTTTTTATAGTGGGAGAATACTGGGGGAAATTTTGACTCATATATGTCAACTAGTGCTCCTTATCTTAAATCATTTGTTGATTATTGCTTCCTGGATGAGATTGGTTTTATGGCATAGGGTGCAATCTCAAGCTATTAGAGCTTAGTGAACCCCATCAAATCATCTCTATCAATTTTGTTGACAAATACACCAAGGTCATTATGATAAGGAGAGGAATCAATGGTACAATTATGGTTAACTTGGTCATATGCAGTTATATTATCCTACAACTAAAGTTACCAGCTAATAGATCTCGGTTGCTAATTTTTTGACTACTTCTCCAAAGGATGCTACTTTGGGTTACGACACTGGACAAAATCTTCTTTATGCATTGGCTAATCGCTAGAAATTTGAGGAATCTCCTGACATTTTTACTAATACATTAAAACTCTTCTCTTGTGATGTGTATGTTGGCTAGATTTGGGGTGTACCCTTTAATTTGTGACCTCTTTCATGGTTATGCATTTTGATTTTAGTCCCGATACAATTCTTAAGGATTTTTCTATGTCTTCTCTAATTGGTGATTCAGTTTTGATTAGAAATGTCTAAAGGGTTGTGCAGTGTTCATCTTTCATAGGGAGACCTTGGTGGATTTTATAGAGTTAGATATGGTATATTTTAATATGATCTTAGGGATAGACTGACTTCATTTGTGCTATGCTTCCTTGTAATTTAAGACCCAAAAGGTCAGTTTCCAATTCCCTAATAAATTGATAATTGAATGGGAGGGAAGTTCCTTAGTGCCTAAATGGAAGTTCATTTCTTATCTTAGATCCCCTAAGCTGATTTCCAAGGGGTGTCTATACCATTTGGTTCAGGTTAAAGATTCTAGCTTTGACAGCCCTACTTTGCAATATGTCCATGTAGTTAATGAATTTCCCATGGTCTTCCCTGATAATCTTCTTGGTATTCCTCTAGATAGGGAAATAGTCTTTGGGATTGATCTTCTACTGAATACCTATCCAATATCTATTCTTTCTCATAGGATTGGATCCGGCTCAGTTGAAGAAACTAAAGGAGCAGTTAGGTCAGCAAAGTATTATGGCCTTTGAGATTAGTGGTGATGGTATCCTGAGGTACCAAGGTAGGTTATGTGTTCCTGATGTTGATTTCCTGTGAGAGAGGTTTTTTATTAAGGCTTATTAGTCTAGGCATACTATTCATCTAGGAGGCAAATGAAGACAAATGTGGAAAACTTTATGGCTAAGTGTAAGGTGTACCAGCAAGTGAAGGTTGAGCACTGGAGGCCAGATGGCATGTCTCAAGAGATTGAATTATGACACGACCAGATCGGGGGACTTATCGTAATGGGCATCCCAAATCCAACAAGGACTAGGGACCAGCCCTGTTACCCAACCCAACCACCATTAACATACCTTGTGTTGGCTGAGTGCCGAACGAATGACAAAATAACATAACTAGACAAGGATTGACTTTGGGATAGGTTTATTCCTAGAAAAAGCCTATCAAGTAATCCCGTCACACCAAACCATACAAACCAAACCATCAAACCAAGTGCCATAAACCAGGCCAAAAACATAATAAGATTAATCCCAAAATGAAATATGAAGGAACAACTAATAATATTGTCAACCGATATCAACCACAATATCAATGTAAATGCTAAGGCTAACACCAATATCGTTCCCGCCCATTCCAACCCATAGCAGTACCTTAAAGCCTCTAACTAAAAGAGTAAGAATATATGATTGGGATATGCCCCCAACCATAGCCCAAACCAATATCCATAAATATATTATAATGTCTATACATATCCATAATATGAAATGGAGACTTCTGGAAATATGGGAGCTTACCACTTGAATCCAATAGTTGTCCTCGAGTTAATCAATATGTAGGAAGAGTAGAATGACTAGTTCTTGTATAGGATAGGTATACAACTACCCGAAGCTGGTTTAGCGAGTGATCGCTAGCATGAACTTAGGATAAGGATAAAATAATGGCATTTGTAAAATCAAGTAAAACAATCCATATACACAGAATCATACACACCCACATATGCGCACCCACACCCACATATATATATATATATATATATATATATATATATATAACTAAGCAGGGAAATGGAACTGGGTTTGAATGCCATTAAAACCTTTACCTTGGTTGAGTAGCTTTGCCATACTAAACAACCCATGGGCTATATAGGTTCAACTCCTCCTGCTGAAAGGGCTCCAATGTGTGAAGCCACACGACCAGGGTATAAAAATGTGGGATGACTTGTACATCCCCAAATATAAAGTGTGACATCATGCACACGGTCACCAAGACCAAACCACACATTGGAAAATATAAATTTTCAGTTTTGGTCCCCCCCGGGACCTCCACCTTCCACGGCTTTCCTACACAACCCCCCATTATTGCCAAATTAAAACCATTACCAAGAAACAAACCAATCTGTTTACCATTTATTAACCAAGTCCATTAGTAGTGGGATCTTCATACCGACTATACTTGCAAATTTTATCCATAGAACTATATATAGATGTAAAGGTTTCCATTTACCCTTCATGATTACCAATTAAATAAAACCATGGCCAATAAGGCCTTTCCAACCCATTTAAAACCATTTAAACCTTTACTACCATTTAGGGTTCCATTAATAAGTTTAAACCAAGCATAAGTTCCATTGAAAAACCAATATTATAGCGGAAACATCATTAAAGGCATTTTATCAAACATATTGGGGGCATAGTATTTCCAAAACAAAATTACATTACAAAGAACCATTCAAATGCACCCAAATATCCAAAACTACCATTAATGCATATAAAAGAATAATTAAAACATACGAAAAACATCACCAAGCATTTATCACCAAAACCCCCAAATCATATTTAAAATCCCAAAGTCATACAACAATGAAATCATGAAAACCATTCATAAAAACTATGCCTTAGTTTGAACCAACAATGAGCGAAGAAAACATGCTTTAATTGACAAAGTAAACGGATAGAAACCACAAACAAGATCCTTAAATTAGTCCTCTAGTTGAAACCCTAGAGTTCTTGTCCAAAAGCTTTTGAGAGAATTATAGAGTATTTAAGAAAAGTTTTTAAGTGTTAATGAATAGAATAATAGGTTACATAGACTCCCAAAAAAGTTAGAAGTTGTTGGACCTTATTAGTATAAGTGTGGAAAGGTCCGTAATACCCCCACTTAATGTGCACAAAAAATCCCATTATAGGGGTACGACTGACCATCATGAATCGTACCCTTCGATACAAGTGTTACCCACCACTCACATCCTAAGCCTCAACCCTTGGATCTAACACTATTATTTGTATGACATATCCTACCTAAGTCATATTGATAATATATGATCTATACCCTTTACTCGTATCCATGTAAAGATAGAATCATAGGAGGTTTGAACACTGACTACCATATGAGTCCTGGGTACGACTCATACCCTGGCTTACGGCTTCTTGTGAGCCACTCATACTCAGAACATAAATTACCATTTCTAGTTTATGTGAAGAAACCCAATGATCCGTAACCAACCATACGGCTTATACCACCAACTCTTACCTATTCCGGTAACCAAAATCCATCCCACCAACCAACACTAGCCAGCATACGACTGGACCATACCATTCGTACCCCATCATACGGCTCACACCCATGAGTCGTATTGGGTACAAAAACGAGAATTTCATGAAATTTGCTAAGGTACAGAAACCAGGGTGTTTCTTTCTCTCCTACTATGCACATTCATCACCTAGTAATGGACAAGGTAGGGGTAACCACACGCAAGAGTAATTTCCATTAACAAATATCCCAATCTTTAACAAAGTTTGAAAACATAATGGCAAGGATATTAATATTTCCTTCAACAAGCTCAAAAAATAAAGATGTGTTAAAGACACATACCTTCCATGTGAATCTCAAGAGCAGAAAATAGATAAGGATACTTGGACTTCATGACCTTATCCGCTTCCCATGTAGCTTCTTCCACCTTATTGTTATGCTATAGAATTTTAACCTAAGACACATCCTTGGTCTGTAATCACCAAACCTATCTATCAAAGATCTCAATCCGGATCTCTTATAAGACTGAGAGTCTAAGATACCCAACACCTCCAAAGGAAAAACTGAAGAAGGATCACAAGAAACTTCCTCAATATGGAAACATTAAATGTCGGCTTAACCGAACTATAGCTTAAAGGTAACTCTAACTAGTAAGCAACATTGCAAACCCATTGCAGAATCTCAAAAGGACCAACATGCCAGGGACTGAGCTTCCCTTTCTTACAAAATCACACTACTCCGTTCATGGGAGATACCCTGAGGAAAACCTTATCCCAAACCTCAAATTACAATTCTCTACGCCTAATATCTGTATAGGAGTTTTGGCAACTTTGGGCAGCCTTAAGCATATCCCAAACTAACTTTACCTTTACCATATCATGATAAACCATGTTGGGACAAAACTTATCCGCCTCACTAAGATCAAACCACCAAATAAAAGATCTACACCTCTTACCAAACAATGCCGCAAAAGGAGCCATACTAATACTAGAATGATAATTATGGTTATAAGCAAACTCTACCATGGGTAGATGCTAAACCTAATTGCCACCATAATCAATCACATATGCCTGCAGCATATCCTCCAACGTTTGAATAGCTATCTTTTCTTATCCATCAATCTGTGGATGAAAATCAGTACTTAGACTCACCTTAGTACCCAATACCTTCTGAAAAGATCATTAGAAATAAGATGTAAACTTTGTACCATGATGAGAGATAATCAAAGCAGGAACCCCATGCAATTTCACAATCACCTGAAGATATAACTTGGCATAATCCTCCATCGAGAATATAGTCCTCACTTGAAAGAAATGAGCAAACTTTGTTATCCTATCCATGATGACCTAAATTGAATCATATTGATTTTGAGATTGAGGAAGATCGATAAGAAAGTCCATATTAATTACATCCCATTTACATTCGGAAAAAAAATCTCTTGATATAACCCACCAAGACTTATGTTTTCAACTTTAACTTTTTGACACACCAAACACTTGGCCACAAAATCAGCCACATCCTTTTTCATACCGTTCCACCAATACATCTCTTGTAGATCATGTTACATATTTGTGGAACTGGGATGAACAACATTGCATGATTTATGCACCTCATCCAAAATTAGTTGTCATAAAAAACTGACATCAGAAACACACAATCTTTCTTGCTACTGTAAAGTACAATAGCCACTGATCTCAAATATTATCACTTTCTGCATACCTATATTAACCTTGATTTTTATCAATAAAGGATCCAACACTTTCTTCTCCTTGAGCTCTGCACCAAGCGATGATCGAACCACTTCTTGTACCATTACACCTCTATCCTTAGAGTCCATTAGGCGAACTGTAAGATTAGCGAAGTGGTGCATATCCTTCACCAATTCCCATTTTCCTTTATCCGCAGCCAAACTTCGCATGGAAAACCTATTAAAAGTATTAACAACCATATTAGCCTTACCTAGGTGATTTTGAAAGCTCATATCATAGTCCTTGAGAAGTGCCAACCATTTCCTCTGCCTAAGATTGAGCTCCTTCTTAGTGATAACATACTGTAGACTCCTATGATCAAAAAATATATCCACATATACACCATTCAAATAATGGTGCCATATTTTTAAAGCAAACACAACTGCTAGTAGCTCTAAATCATGAGTAGGATAGTTCTTCTCATGTATCTTTAAACACCTAGAAGCATAGGCAATCACCTTCCCATGCTGCATTAAAACACAACCAAGACCTACCCGAGATGCATCATAATAGACCATAAACCCATTATTGCATTTTGGCAAGGTTAGCATTAGAGCCAAAGTAATCTTATCTTTCAATATCTCAAAACTCCCCTCACAAGCATCCGACCAAGAAAACTTAACATTATTATAAGTCACTTAGTTGATGGAGTAGCTATCGATGAAAATCTTTACAAAAACTACCTATAATACCCAACCAATCACAAGGATCTTGAATGCCAATTGGAGTTATGGGTCTAGGCCACCCCTTAAACACAACCACCTTTTATGGATTAACCATAATCCCCTAGCTGGAAATAATATGACCAAGAAAAGTCACAGTGTTCAACCAAAACTCACACTTGGAGTTCTTGGCATACAATTATTGTTCCATCAAGGTTTGCAATACCGCACGGAGGTGATTAGCATGATCCACCTCACTTTTGGAATAAACTAGAATGTCATTAATAAACACAATGACAAAAAGATCCAAGAAATGCCTGAAAACCTTATTCATCAAGTACACATATATCGCTTGGGAATTAGTAAATCCAAACGACATCACCAAAAATTCAAAGTGCCAATACCTAGTACAATAAGTCGTCTTAGGGATATCAACCTTCCTAATCTTTAGCTGATGATACCCAGACCAAAGATCTATCTTACAAAAGAACTTGGCACCTTGCAACAGATAAAATAGATCATCTATCCTTAGAAGAGGATACTTATTCTTGACCATAGCCTTATTAAACTGCTAATAGTCAATGTACATCCAAAGGGAACCATATTTCTTGCACACGAACAACTCTGGTGCAGCTTACGAGGATACAATAGGATGAGTAAACCTCTTTTATAGAAGATCCTTAAGTTGCTCCTTGAGTTCCCTCAACTCAGTTAGAGCTATTCTATAAGGAGGAATAAATATTGGATGAGTATCCAAAACCAAGTTAATACCAAATACTATTTCCCTATCTAAAGAAACACCAGGAACATTATCTAGAAAGAACTCAGGAAACTTATTTACAATTGAAACTATATAAAAAGATGGACCCTTCGAGTTAGAATCTTTAACCTGGACCAAGTGATAAATATAACCTTTACAAATTAATCTCTGAGCTCTAAGATAAGAAATAAACCTCCTCGTAGGAGATAGGGAACCACCCTCACACTTTACAACTAGTTCACCTAGGAACCTAAATACAACCTTATGGGTCCAATAATCCAAGGACACGTAACAAGAGTGTAACCAATCCATCCCCAGAATAACATCAAAATCCACCATATCAAGTTCAAACAAATCCACCAAAGTCTCATACCTCCAATAGATACCACACATCTCCTATAGACTATCTTAGCAATAAATGAGTCACCTACCAGGGTAGAAATTGAAAAAGGATCCAAAAAAACCTTTGAATCAAAACCAATACATACAACCACAAATAGGGTCATATAAGAAAGAGTGTACCCCAGATTAAGCAGACAATACCTGTCATAAGAAAAAAGTTATAACATTCCAGTAACGATATTAGGTGATGCCTGGGATTCCTATTAGGATATCAAAGAATACAACTTGTTCTAGGAAACTCTAGATCCAGGAATAGTAAAAGAAGTAAATGTGGCACCACCGGGTGAAAGAGTAGAAGATGAAGCCACCAGTACCTTATTTTCTCCCTTACCAACCTTATTAATGGGATATTCCCTAATCTGATGGCCTACCTGGCTCCACTTGAAATATTTTCCCTCCCTTTATCGCAATAACCCTAGTAAAGATGACCTTAGAATCAACAATGAGGGCATAACAAAACTGGCTGACCTTAACTCTCTTAAGATTGGAAACCTTGTAACCAAAAATTTTTACCACCCTGTTGACACCTGTAACTTGACTGCTTTGGGTAAGGATCACTAGTGGTGGAGAACGATCTAAAACTCCCCACTTTTTTGTACTATTTTTGGTCATCCCAATCACCCTATAAATGAGCTTCTTCCTGATAAAAAAACTTGCTCCTCTTAGCTTGTCGATCTCCAAGCTCTACCTATTTTGTCTTCTAATTTTCTACTTACGGCATATGAACTGTCAACCTGGAAATGTCCATATTTTTAATTAGTAAAGAAGTTTTGCTTTCAAAGATCAAGTCCAAATTTAATCAAGAAGTGAATTTCTCATTCTCGCTCTTATGTCAGCCACTAAATCAGAAGCATACCTTAATAGGTGGTGAAACTTCAGACATGTTCCTTAGCAGACATTCTCCCTTTCTTAAGATTCACAAACTCCATCATATTTGCATTGCTCATCTCTTGAGGAAAGAAATAATCCAAAAAAGCTTCAGAGAAAGCATCCCATAAAGGTGACTTATCCACATCTCCTCTATCCTTATCCCATTATTCATACCATTGGTACGCAACATCCTTGAGCTGATAAGTTATGAAAAATTAGAGCTTCCACATTAGTAGCCCACATCACCATAAAGATCTTCTCCATCTCATCCTAAAAACCCAAAGGCTCCTCTTCAACATTTATAGCATTAAAAGTAGGATAATTTAATTTCATAAATTAACCAACCCATGTAACCTCAGTAGGAAACTGACCAGACACATCTCGTTCAGCCTAAGCAGTAACTAAATTTTCAATAATATGAATAGACTGGCAAAATTCTACATTAGTCACCTCACCTTAAGGAGGACTAGTAGAAGTATTAGGAACTCTAGAACTATCAGGGATAGGACCTTAAGATCGAAGACAAACTCCAAAAGTAGGATGTACCCAATAACATTATCTCCCGATAGGATTGAAGAGTTTCTTTATGTTTCATATCATCGAGGGATGATCTGAAAAGTGAACAACTAAAGATTAGAGAAGAATTTTGGGACTTAAACTCCAAGATTGAACATAGAATACCAAGAAAGTGAAACATTCCTAAATGCTTTGTAGCCTCTCTCTTATGAGTATGGCGCGCTACACACCCCTAAATGAGACTTTACCAGACATGGCATTATGGAATCCTAATTGACCATAAACGTAAATCTCAAAAACCAACTTGAAATGACATGACCAGTGGCCTTATCATATTGGGCATCCCAAGTCCAATTAAGACTAGAAACTACCCCATATTACCCAACCAACCACCATCCGTATAACTTATATTTCTAAGAACAAATATCAAGATAGCATAACTTGACAAAGACTTAATTTGGGATAGTTCTATTCCTAGACCAACCCTACCAAGTCATCCCGTCACACCAAACCATACTAACCAAACCCACTGACCCAAACAAATACCGAACTAAGGGCTATAAACCAGTACAAAACCAAATAAGATCCAAAACATAATATGATTAATCCTAAAATAAAATATGATGGAAAAAAAACAATATCATCAACTGATATCATACCCAATGCCAATACTAAGGATGACTCTGATGTTGGGTGTATTTATGCATTCTAGTGTTACTATTATAGCATATTTAGTCTTGTTTTGAGGATAATTCATGTGCTTTATGTGTTAATATGACATAAATGAGAATATATGTGTCCAAGTGTTTTATTACAATGGTTAAAAGTTTTTCAAACTAGTTTATACTTAATCGAGTCATCTAGAATTCAATCAAGGAAAGTAGTTTTACTAGCTTGAGCTAGTTGTGTGTCTAGTTGGTTTCATTTGATTCTTAAGTTTTTAAGGAGTTCCGAATGGTTTAAATGTGTACATATGAGTGGAATATTTTTTATGTAATGTTAAAAGTTCAATTGGATTAAGTTAAGAGTTGGAACAATAAGTGAAGTTCATTATGAACTAGCCTAATCTTAGCTCTTATTTTTATGTATCGTTAAGGATTTTGTGTTGTTATGATATCTAGTATTTCATGTGTGATTATGTAGGAAGCTTTGTGAGCTAAATATGGTGATATATTGATGATAAAGAGGCCAAAAATTTATTTGAAATTCACTACAAAAGGAATGTAGAAAAGAGCAGACGTTACACACTTAGAATATATTTTAGAGGCTAATTTTGGTGAGCTAACACGATATGGGCGCGACGTACCACTCCATCAATGCTATGAGAAATGTACTATGTCAGATATTTCATAAAATAACCAATACCTCTCATTGGATATGGAAATGATATTACCAACACGTCGTGTTGGATAGTTCATACTCGACAAGAAAAGTGCACATCATATCCTATTCATACATGGTTAGGCATTGTATATATAATATTAAAGTAAATACATTTTTGGGGGGTTGGTGGGAATATCGTGGATCACGTGACATTCTTTTAATCCTACAAGGATTAGAATTAATATATTACATATACACACTTTGCATAATTTATTAGGGAAGCTTGGACAATTCTAGCTACTATTTGGATGTATTTGGGTGGCTGGTGCACAGTAATTAGGTTTTATCATTCTTTAATTAGTTGTTAGTTATATCATAATTTGTATTTAATTATTTGGATCGTGATTATGAATATTATTGGCTAAACGCCTTCCTTTTGGGGTTAAAGACAAGAACATGAGTATTATTATTTTGGATTAAATTTATTTAATTTTCCTTATCATTATTAGATGTTTATTTATTCTTGATTTAATTATTTTGAGGCTTTATCGCCCTTAAAATACATCTATTGTCAGGCTTGAGATCACAGGAGAGGGAACAGTGACATAGAACACGGGAATAAATAAAGTATGGTTTGTATTCTTTTATAATATAAAGAATTCAAATTCGTGTCTAGGAAAGGGATGTACTTACATACCTTACTTATTCAAATGTAGGATGATAACTTAAAGAACTTAACTGGACTATTACATTTCTGCTCAACCATGTAGTTGTAAGGTTCAAATTAGGTAAAGGGTTAGAGGTCGGGAGACCCTGATCATGCAATTAACCCTATAAATCAATAACCAAGATAAGCAAGTTAACGAATGAGATTCAATAATGTAGTATGGTTGTTCAAAGTACTTTAACCCTGGGTTTTACTCTATTAATTGTCTCAAGTACTTTAATTTATGCATTATTTACTTTTGCTTGCAATTTACACTATTCAAAACTCTTGTTGGTTACCTTTGCATCAAATCAATCTTCAAAGTTAAACTAGAATTGAATCATTATTAGATCAAGTCTTTGTAGGATCGATACTCGACTTTCATAAAGACCATCTTACTACTTGGTAGACCACGTACACTTACATGTGCACTTGGGTGCTGTCAAGTTTTAGGTGCCATTGCCATGGACTTATAAATTGGGAACTATCTTATTTTTAATTTAGTTATAATGATTTGTAAATAGTTTAGTAATTTTTCTTTTTAGTCTCTTTATTCTTTTTTATTTCCCATACTTCTTGAGATGTCTGCATAGGATAGACGGTTTTCATGTGATGAAGATTATTATTGGTGTATGGTTTGTGGTAATAGTAGTTATTCAGCAATATGTGCGCTGTCAACCCGATTCGGTGATGCTTATGGGCTATGATCAATCGCAATACTATGTGAATGCTTACAATCAGCAGCAATTATTTCAGCAATTGCAGGTTCAAAATAACTTGGCCCTGATTCAAATGAGCGATTTGGAGAAGATGGTAAAACAACTTCTAGCTGATCAAGCACAGTTGTTAGCAGATATAAAGAGTAATGGGCCCATTCTAAAGAGCCAGTACATTGTCATAAAGAACATGGAGATACAGATAGGGCAAGTGCAACAGGTACATAATATCAAACCTCAAGGTGATTTTCCAAGTGATAATTAACAAGTAATTACAATTAATTTTATGAATGGTATAGAGCTCAATGAAGAATCTCCAAAGACAACTAATGAGGTAGATGTAAATTTGACTTCCCAACCTATTGTAGACAAAGTTGCTGACAATTTAGGGAAGTCTGAGTACTTAAAAAATATAGTTGCTAAGTAGATTAAGGGGATACCACTACCACCATATGAATTGTAGCCATTTAGTTGTTATCTTTCCCTTGATAATGAAATTGAGAAGGTAAATAAAAGTAAGGTTGTTGTGGATAGTGTAAATTATGAAGTAGGATTAGTTGGGCCTCACTCAAAGCACTTTCTACATTATGTTTAGATGATGTCTTATCAATGGAATTATTTAAAAAAGTGGAAGAGAGTGAGGACGAGGAACAAGAATCTTATATTCTTGATTTTACACTGAATAAGCAATAAAAAACATACCTCACCTTAAGAACGAGTGGTTTACCATACATCATCCATTATACAGTTCCTTAATCTTTGTACCACTACCGGATGGGTGAGGCAAAAAGATGGATGCAAAGTTGCAGGTGGAATTCATATCATCAATGTGGAGGAAAACGTTAATATGGGTTGTGCCGCGACACTAGGTTAGGCGCTGTTTGGAAGGCAACCAAAGTTAAGGTTTGTTTTATTTTTTAGAAATTTTTAGTTTTTACTTCACTAGTTGTTGTCTTTGTTGAGTAACAGGTTGGTAGAAAGTCTGAGTTCTGCAAACCAGAGCGAAGAAGTATGGCGAAGACTGAGTGTGGGGTCAATGGACCCTCTTGATTTTTAAAGATGCTACTATCTAGGCCTAGAGTCCTCAAGGAGTATTTCTATCTCTACTTTTAAAATATACTTTGGGAACAAAGTAGATTTTTAAGTATGGGGTGGAGAAATTCCTAATTTTAGCTCAATTTAAAAGATTTTGTGTAAGATATTATTGTTTGTGCTATATTTGATTACATGATCTGAGTGTATTTTTTGGTAAAATCATGTTGATAATGCAAATAAATACTTTTGAGACTCTTAGGCTCTTGATTATGACTCTTGTACTTGTTGGCTTAAAGTTGAATTCATGTTATTGTTTAGTTAAAAATCTATAATAATCCTACTTGAGTTGAGCATGTGCCACGTGTAGTGAGGTATTGCATATTCCTTGTTGTATATGATGCGTAGAACTTGCCCGATGTGTGTGTGCAAAGCTAAATAAGGAGTGTGGATTTAGGAGATAATATAGGCATTTCTTTTTTAGCCATGTTTTATACCTTCTTTTTACCTACCCTTCTGTATTATCCTAGTTAACCCCTTTGAGGCATTATCTTTTTTTTGATAGCCTCATATGTAGCCTAATTCCCTTCTTTGATAGACCTTAATTTGATCCAAAGCTCCTTGGCACTTTAGTAAAATATAAATTAAGGAGTTTGAGTAATAAGAGAAGAAAAGGTGAAAGTGAAGCCTTAAAGTGATAGTTATTAGTGTGAAAAAATAAATGCTATGTGTGGTGAGGAGTTTAGTGATGAAAAGAATAAACATTTGATCAAATTAAATGAATTGTGCATAGAATACTCCCACCATAGTGTATGTAATTGAGCTTAATGAGATGGGGTGAAAAACAAAAGTATGGGGTAAACAAATATGGTGTAATTTGGTTTTTGGAGATTGGTTTTTACAGTAAAAAGTGATGTATTAAAGTACTTAGGGGAGATAGTCACTATTCTTGTCCAAAATAATTCCTACCCGTCACTTAGCCTATATGACAACCTGAAAAAGAGCTAATTGATCTTAAGTTCATCATTCTTATATTAGTGGAGTACTGCACTAAGGTCAAGCCTATGGTTCATTGGGTGTAACTTGTGAATTCCTTGTGAGAGTGAGTGTAATTTGATTCTTATACCCATTATGTTATAAATTGCTTTTATATGGGTGATTATGGGTAAATATTTTATTGTTAGGGTCACATGTTTGATGCATATGGGTGATTTATATGATGTTCTTTATTGATAAATAAGCATGAGTTTGCCAACTAGGTAAATCAATTTTTGAGGCCAGGATGCTTTGGAGTAGTGTTCATGAGCTTTCAATTGTGCATGCTTAGTGTAGAAACTTACAGTCTATGTTGTCATTGTAGTACTATCTTGATTGTATTGCATGTAGTATAAATTTGGAGTATCCTCAACTTATGATGCTTAGAGTTAAGAGTTGTTTTTGGACGAACAAGGATGTATGTGTGGGGTCTTGATGTGGGGTGTATTTATGTATTCTAGTGTTACTATTCTAGCATGTTTAGCCTTGAATTAAGGATAATTAGTGTGCTTTATGTGGTAATATGGTATAAATGAGCATATAAGTTTCAGAGTGTGTGATTACAATGGTTCAAACTGTTTTCAAACAAGTTTGTACTTAATTGAGTCACTTAGTGTTCAATCAAGGAAACTAGTTTTACTAGCTTGAGCTAGTTGTGTGTCGAGTTGGTTTCAATTGATTCTAAAGTTTTTAAGGTGCTTCAAATGGTTTAAATGTGTAATTATTAGTAGAATAAATTGTATGTAATGTGCAAAGTTCAATTGGATTAATTTAAGAGTTGGGACCATAAGTGAAGATCATTGCGAACTAGCCTTATCTTAGCTCTTGTTTTGATTAATCGTTAAGGATATTGTGATATTATGATCTCTAATATGTGATGTGTGATTAAGTAGGATGCTTTGGGAACTGAATATGGTGATATATTGATAATAATAAGGCTGAAAATTCATTTGAAATACACTATAAAAGGTATGGGGAAAAGAGAGGACGTTCAACACATTGAATATATTTTGGAGGCTAATTCTAGTGAGTTAACGCGATATGGACATGATGCACCACTCCAGAAATGCTATGAGAAATGCGACGCATCAAAAATTTCACTAAATAATCAACACCTCACGTTGTATATGGCAACGAGATTACCAACACGTCGCGTTGGGTAGTTCATACACGTTAAGAAAATTGTACATCATATCCTATTCCTACATGTTTAGGCATTGTCCAATATATATATATATATATATATATATATATATATAATTGCAGACATTATTAAGGGGATGTTGGGAATATCTTGGATCATGTGACATTTTTCTAATCCTACAAGGATTAGGATTAATTTATTATGTATACACTCTTTGCATAATTTAAATGGGAAGCTTGGACAATTCTTGTGACGGTTTGGACGTATTTGGGAGGCTGTGGCACAGGAATTAGGTTTTATCATTCTTTAATTATCTATTAATTATATCATAATATGTATTCGATTATTTTGGTAGTGATTATGAATTGTATTGCCTAAACGTCCTCTTTCCGGGGTTAAAGTAAAGAAGATGAGTACTATTGTTTTGGATTAAATTCGTTTAATTTTGCTTATTATTATTGGTTGTTTGTTTATTCTTGATTTACTTATTTTGAGGCTTGATCACCCTTAAAATGCATCTATTTTCAACCTTGTGATCTCGGGAGTGGAAATAGGGAGATAGAACATGGGAATAAACAAAGTATAGTTTGTATTCTCTTATAAAATAAGGAATTAAAATTAGTGTCTAGGATAAGGATGTACTTAGATGCCTTACTTGATTCAAATGTAGGATAATAGCTTAAATAACTTAATTGTACTATTATATTCCCACTCAATGATGTAGTTGTAAGGTTCAAATTAGGTAAATGGTTAGAGGTCTATAGACCATGATCATGCAATTAACTCTACCAGTCAACAACCATAATAAGTAAGTTAATGAACGAGATTCAATAACGTAGTATGATTGTTCAAAGTACTTTAACCCTGGGTTTTACTCTATTAATTGTCTCAAGTACTTTGATTTATGCAATGTTTTCTTTACTTGAAATTTACAATATTCAAAACTCTTGTTGGTTACCTTTGCATCATATTAATATTAAAAGATAAACTAGGATTTAATTATAGCTTGATCAAGTCCTTGTGGGATCGATAATAGACATTCTTGAAGGCCACTTTACTACTTGGTAGACCACATACACTTGCATGTGCGCTTGGGCTCTGTCAGACTCCAATACCGATCCCGCCAATTCAAAACCATAGGAGTATTACAAAGCCTCTAACAACAAGATTAAGAATATCTGGTTGGTACATGCCCTAAATAATAGCCAAAACTAATATCCATAAATAAATCAAAATGTCTACAAAAATCCATAACATGAAATGAATCCTTTTGGAATCATGAAAGTTCACTACTTTAATCTAACAGCCATCCTGGAGTTAATCACTTTGTAGAAAGAGTAGAATGGTAGGTTCCTGCATAGCGTAGGTATAGAGCCGCCGGAAGACCGGTTAGTGAGTGTTCGCTAGCATGAACTCGGGATAAGGATAAGATAATTCCATTTATAAATTCAATTAAAACCATCCATATGTACACAACCATCTATATATATATATATATATATATATATATATATATATAACAATACCAAGAAAGGGAATCAGGTTTAGCATGTCATTAAAACCTTTACCTGGGCTTTGTAGCTTTGCCGTCCTAAACCATCCATGGGCTATATGGGTTAATATCCCCCTGATGAAAGAGCCCCAGTGCATGAAGCCGCACAACCAGGGAATAAAAATCCTTGATGACTACTACATCCCCCAAATATAAAGTGTGACATCATGTACATGGCCACCATGACCAATCCTCATATCGGCAAATATGAGTTTCCAGTTTTGGTCCCCCCTAGGGCCTCCCCCTTCCAAGACATTGCTACACATCCTGCCATTATTTCCTAATTAAAACCATTACCAAGCAACCAACCAATTCATTTACTATTTATTAACCAAGCCATTAGTAGTGGTATCATTATACCGACTATACTTGCAAGTTTTGTCCATAGCAACCATGTATAGGTTTAAGGGATTCTATGTACCCTTCATGTTTTCCAATTAACCAAAGCTATTTAAATCATTCATACCATTTAGGGTTCCATTACCAAGTTTAAATAATGCATAAGTTCCATTGAAAAACCAATATTATAGCGAAAACATCGTTAAAGGCATTTTTAAAACACATTAGGGGTATAGCATTTCCAAAGCCAAAGTTCTTTACCAAAGAACCACTACCATGCACCCAATTATCCAAAACTACCATTAATGCATATAAAACAATAATTAAAACATGGAAAAACCATAACCAAGAATTTATAACCAAAACCCCCAAATAATATTTGCAAACCAAAAATTATACAACAATGAAATCATGAAAACCATTCATAAAAACCATGCATTAGTTGGAACTAACAATGAATGAATATAACATGCCTTAATTGACAAAGTAGACTAAGAGAAACCACCAACAAGATCCCCAAATTAGTCCTCTAGTTGAAACCCTAGCTTTCTTGCCCAAAAGCTTTTGGGAAAATTATAGAGTATTTAGGAAGAGTTTCTAAGTGATAATGAATAGAATAATAGGTTAAATAGACTCCCAAGAGAGTTAGAAGATATGGGATCTTATTACGATAAATGGGGAAATATTGAAAATACCCTCACATAAGTTGCACAAAAAATCCCATCACAGAGGTATGGCTGACCTACAAGAGTCATAACCTTTGATATGAGTGGTACCTATCACTCTTTTCCTAAGACTTAACCCATGGACACAACACTATCTAGTGTACGACTCATCCTACCTAAGTTATATTGGCAGCATACGATCCATACCCTTTACCCTTATCCATGGCAAGATAGAATCATAGAAGGTTTAAAAACTAACCACCAAATGAGTCCTAGGTATGAATTATTCCTTATCTTACAGCTCCGAGTGAACAATCATACTCAGATACAACTTCAGTTACAAAGTCTATGGTTAACTGAAGGAACCAAATGATCTGTATCCAACCCTATGACTCATACCACCAAGTCATACTTATTCCAGTGACCAAAATCCATCGCCCCAACCAGCACTAGTCAGAATATGACTGGACGATACCTTTCTTACCCCAAAATATGGCTTGTCACCATGAGTCGTATTGGGTCTAAAAACTAGAATTCTAGGAAATTTTCAAAGGTACAGAAACTAGGGTGTTTCAAATTACCCCTATGGAAGTGTGAGATGATCAATATAGATTTTTTATGGGTTCTATATAGGCTCGCGATTAGTATGATTCAATTTTGGTCATTTTGGATAGGTTGTCTAAGTTTGCTCACTTCTTGCTTTTGAGGACTACCTATTTTGGAGTGGATTATGCTAAATTATTCATTAAGGAGATAGTTAGATTACATGGAGAACCTGTGTCCATAATTTCATAATGAGGTATGCAATTTTCTTCTCACTTTGGCTACTAATTTTAGAAGGATTTGGGGACTAAGGCGAACCTTAGCACCTCTTTCCACCCCAAATGGATGGATAAGTAGAATGAACTATTCAGAATTTAGAAAATATGCTAAGGGCTTGTTTATTGAATTTTGGAGGTGTTTAGGTTTATCACATTACTCTCATTGAGTTTGTAAAAAATAATTGTTATCACACTAGTATTGGAATGGCTTCCTTTGAGGAATTTTAAAATAAGAGATATAGTTCTCTTATTAGGTGTTCTAAGATTCATAAGACTAGGTTCTTTGGTCCTGAAAAGGTTACCAAGTCATAGAGAAGGAAATGGAGATTCATCATAGGCTTAAGACTGCCCAAAGTTTCTAAAAGACCGATGTATATAAGCGACAAATGGAGTTAAAGTTTGATGTAGGTGACTGTGTTTTTTAGAAATTTTCTCCCATGAAGGGATTTATGCGATTCTGGATGAAGGGAAAGCTCAAACCCCATTATGTTGGTACACATTTGATTTTAAAAATATTGGGGAATGTTTCTTATAAACTGGAGTTTCCTGCGAGCTTAGGTTCTATTCATTCAGAATGTGTTACTTATGTTCTGCATTTGATTGTCCTTTTGGAAGGTGTTGGTATAATGGATTCATTGTCCTATGGGGATGTCTCATTGAGATTTTGGATAAGCTAGTCCATCGGTTGAGTAATAAGGATGTGGCTTCGGTAAAATTTATTTGGAGGAATCAAAAGAATCTACCTAGGTAGCAGAAGAGGACATAAAGTCAAAATATCCATTCTTATTCCCTGCGTTGGGTGGAAGTGTTTTAGGTACGGGTTATCTTTTTTCTCTTATCACTTTCCGATTGTTTTTTATGGTTTTGTGATTAAATTTTTTTTGGTATTAATGCCAAGGGGTACCCTAACTCCTCATTCGAGGAAGAATGATCCTGGAGATTGGGTTAATGTAAAACCCAATGTTTTAGACTTTAAAATTTTCCCTATCATTGAGCTTATTGCTCAACCTACACCTGGGTAACGAGTCATATTCACGTGTTATGCATCATATGGTACCACTAAAAGTCCATTCAAAAAGGTTGACTAATGATTCTTCCTTGATCATGATTGAGACCATATAAATCGTAAGGAATGGTCACGAATTATAGGGAGTGGCTCATGACCAAACTAGTGAAGAGTGCCTAAGAGTCTTCACAGACTATGACTTGGGTCAGAGTCATGATTCCAATAATGAATGCCTTAATAAATGGTTCATTTCTAATCGATGGGTTGTGTGCAAATATTTTAATTGGGATTAACTGGGGTTGTGTAGCTTTTCGTGGAAGGTGGAGGTCCAGGGGGGACTGATTCTTGAAACCATATTTTTTGGAGTAGAGGTCTTCATGGATGTGTTTTTTTACATATATATATATCTTGTATTACCATGGGTTCGTGGATTACCTAGCCTTTCGTTGATCTTCTCTAATATGCAGCTAACACAAACTAGGCCATTTCGGAAGGGGGAGCCAGACCCATATAGCTAGTCGGTGCTACTAGAACGGTTAGAGCTACACAGTCTAAGTTTATGATTATAAATATCATGGTAAACCTTGTTCCCTATTCTAGCATTTTATATATATGTATATATGCATGTACGTGAATATTAATATTGATTTTGGGCTTGATATTGAAATTGCATAATTTTATCCTTTTCCTGAGTTACATGCTAGCTCTAGCCCTGCTAACCGTCCTAGGAAACTTTATTTCTTTATAATGTACGGTCTAAGGAAACCTCATTTACCCTTATGCAACGTTAAGTTGATTCTTGTTCGTCGATTGGTATGCCAATATTGAAGTGGTGAGCCTTTATCTTTCGGAAGGCCAAACATTCCATTACTTTCCTTATGAGTATCAAAATCCCATCAATATTTTCATACTTTGGATTCCTTTTTGGCCATAGTTGGTGATATATCCAGATCTACTTTGATATTCAAATTGGTTGAGAGGATTTTGTGGACATATGTGTGGGTAGGATGGTATTTTTGACTCTTAGATCTTATTTTTGAGTTACATTAATTCTTTTATCTTTATTCTCTAGTTGTCTTTCACTTTGTTAGTATTTAGAACATGCTTTAATTGGACAGGCTATAGGGGTGGTCTGCAGTGCTCGGTGAACTTGAGATACTCGTCATGACTAGACTCGGGGATGGGGCATGACATGTTTTTTATTTTAGCATTTAATGTTAATGCATCCATAATATTTTGATCATTAATATCTATAAAATAATAAGGATAACAATTGAAGTATACCGGGTCGTTTGTAAGGTTACATTGTAATACAACTAATAACGAATCAAGAAAGTTAGTAACCTATTATCTCTTTAGTGGAAACATATAGAAACTTCTAAACCTA
Organism: Capsicum annuum; assembly: GCF_002878395.1. Taxonomy (NCBI): domain Eukaryota; kingdom Viridiplantae; phylum Streptophyta; class Magnoliopsida; order Solanales; family Solanaceae; genus Capsicum; species Capsicum annuum. Next base: position 120,697,967 of record NC_061120.1, read on the forward strand.
ATCAATATAATGGCTTAACTGATACTTGGACAAGTCCTATGTGAAGAAACTTATAATTTTTTCTACACCTTTAATATTCTACACCTGTTAATACCTTTAACTGCAAATAATTTAGTATTGTCAATATTCTTATTAATGCAACAATAGATTTAGAGGTTTTAATATTATAATTTTATACAAAATCAAAGTATTAGATTTTGTACTCTTTTAACACTTTCTCATGGAATGCTTTAAGTTTTTAAAATCACTTTCTATTTTTGCTATTTTACTAGAGGTTGTAGGAACATTTACATTATTTATTATGTTTAGATTTTGTGGAGCATCCATTAAGGTTATGCAGATGGGAAATAGAAATGTATCATTGGGCTAGTATCTACTTTAGATATTACTATGTAATATTTATTTCATTTAGTAGTATTTACTAGTTTTCTTCTTATAGCATTCTGTTATTTTATTTTTATTGGCTTGGTGACAGGAACACCCTCTAGGTATGGTTCTATTACACCACATACTAAGAGTTAATCGAATGAAAAATAAAGTTTGCCAATGTATAGCCCGTGGTTAAATGGCTTCCAAACTTGGGAAATAAATATAAGAAATAGATGATGAATAACAATAAATACTAACCAAAAAAATTATTTCAAGAGTTTCATTAATTTCAATTGGCTCTAGGATAGCATAAGGACATAGCCAATCAATGCATATCCCCTCTCGAGCAACTTGTCTCTAATACCATAGAGGGACGGATCGAAAAATAATAGAAAAGGGATTAAAACCAACAACAAAATAGAATTAAACACGCAAAGTAATAGTAACTTTATTTAAAAACAAGTAAAAGAGTTGCAAGAGAAGTGTAGAGAAAAATAATAAAGATGTAATAGATAAAATACTTACAAGAAAATTTTATTGATAAAAAGGGAAACAGAGAGAAAATTAAAGAAAAATATGAGAAATATTGATAGTTGTACCAATAATTTTGAATTCCTACTGCTGATACAAATTGAAATATTTAAATAGGCTTCAGAAGTGCTGACTAATATACAATACACACTATCTATTTTATATCTATATTAATACATGTTGTTACATTTGTTCATGTACTAATACATGCTATTTGTATTACACCTATCTAGAAGTACCTGATGACTATATATCTATTTCACGCATGTCTTTGAGTAGCCGGTTTATGGAACTTTTTCTTCATTACCTTTTACATGTGCCTTTGGCTGATTTTGAGAAGCTTTTTACCTTATCTTCCTTGATTATTTGTGCCATTTGTCTTCTAGTCTTCAATGTTTTTTGTGGTTATCTGTGGGTCCATCATTTATTATAGTAGCTTTCTATTTCTCAAAGGAGTGTTGGAACATTTTTAATTTAGAAGGTATGCCTATTCTATCCCTTGTGAATCCATCATGTCTCCATTTCTAGGTTCGCTGGCATATGAAGACCCAGTATCCATTAACTTTATTATATACTTTGACGATGTTACTTTATCCAAACTTGATAAGGCTTCTTTGAACCTTTTTTCAATTCCTTTTTGGAAAGGTGCAGTTCCTTCCATGAGGATGAAATTGACGTTGGCATTTTTGTTGGTGTCCATAGTTTAATTTCATTAAAGTTGACGTTTTCAATATCATGAAAATCAAAGGAGAGATAAACAATATACGAAATTCTTTTTGCAATAAAATTATTCTAGAAATTGAAGAAAAAAATTCAAACATAAAACACGTAATTTAATATCGGATAGATCTATATATTTAAAATTTATAGGATTTCAATCATTTAGTCAAGCCTCTTCAAGTAAAAGAATTTCCTTTTCTGGACCATCAATTACCAACTTAGTAGATGAAATTAAGTAACTTCAGAATATATAAAAAGAAAATTAAAAGGAGTAGATTTCTTGAAAACTATTTCTAAGGTGGAATATCAACCTAGAATTTTAAAACATAAAATATCAGTAAGTCTTACTGCTAGTAAATGCTAGGAGTAAAAGATACTCTATGCATGATTAAGACAGATAAGGAATTTTGCACCTGAGTATTTATATGCACGATGGACAAGTCCAAAAGATTTCATAAAAAAATAATGGTATAAACAAAGGTATTCATTAAAACAAAGGTTATCCTTTAGAGAAAATATGTGCACTGATATGAAAAATAATAAGATATAATATTGAATTTTTTAGATGGTTTGAATATATAGGAAAATTAGATGATCAAAAGAAATTCTCTTATTTTAGGTATCATTATTTCTCTATATAATCTCCCCAACACAAAAGCCAGCTTTAAGTTTATCCTCATGCAATGGATCACATATAGAAATTAAAAAGAAGACTCAAGAAGCCTTATCAATTATAGATAATGAAACAAAAATAAAGAAGATAATAGAGTTATTGGATACTACATCTTTGCATTCTAGTCAAAAAAGAAACAGAGACATGATAGATCTACAAAGGATAGCATAGGCATACCTCCTCAATTAAAATAAAGGTGTCAGAATTTATTCAAGAAAAGCTACTACTATAAATGGTGGACACATAGAAAACCACAAATATTATGAAGGATAGAAGACAAAAGGAATAAATATTCAATGAATAAAAGGCCAAAAGATTCTCAAAATTAGCTAAAGGCACATTTTTAAGATAATGATGAAAAGGTGCCGTAAACCTGTTACTCAAAGACATGAAAAATAGATTGTAGTCATCAAAAACTTTGGTATAGGAATTTCCCCAGTCATGATTTGGATGTTAATATATGGTTATAATATGTTTCCCAATATCTTAAATCTCCTAAGGTATGTGTAATACCCTATACTTCTACCTAGATTGAAATCGTCCCAAGAATGCTAGAAACTTACTTTGAAAGATGAATCCATTTTTGTACGCGTAGCTCGTATGATGAATCATCCCAAGAATGTTAGAAACGTACTTCTGACTAGCTCTTAAGATGAATCTATTGAGTGGGAAATGAAATTATCTTTCTAATGATACCAATTTTATCCCAATCTGGTATCACAGTAAAAAGTTATGGACGTTTGACCGAGAGCTGTTAGGACCACCTAGGTGCGACGGGCAGGTTGATGGACCATCAATCTAGTGACGGACCATTTCCTAGACCGTTGCAGCTAAGGTAGTAAGTCAATCTACTAGCTAAGGTGCGACAGATAGGTTGATACACCATCAAACTTGCGACGGACCATCGCCCAAGCCGTCACTACTAAGGAAGTGAGTCCCTTTTCTGGTCAACGTGTGATGGTCAAAAAGACAGACCATCGAGCCAGCTACGGACCATTGCAGATCTCATTCATAAATTTAAAGTCATTTTTAAAAGGGTATTTGGGTCCTTTTTCACCCTTTTTAACCCCTAACTATACTAGACTGATGAGTGAGCAGATGCTAACATATTTGAGTCTTTTAACTTAGAATAATTGCAAAGTCGAAAGAAAATTTTGTCATTTTTATTTGTTTTCTCTTTGATATTGCATTAAAAGTCAAGATGAAAGAAAACCACCACCAACTGAGATAAAATAGTTGAATTTTGAGAAAAATAAGAAGGGAAATATAGTTGACGACTTGTATGATAAGTCGTCAACTCCCTGATAAGTTATCAGACTCATCATCAAACTTAGACAGAGAATAAGATTCAGCTGGAAGAAGTGATGATAACCTGCTATAGGACTTCAGAGTTATGATAAGCCGTCAGGCTTGTTGTCAGTCTTGGATAGTTCTTGAGAAGTTGAAGTGAATATGTGATGACGTCTGTGATTAGTTTTCAAGAGTCTGACAACCCACAAATCTTTGATTTGGTTAAATGATGAATGTAATTGTTGCTATATCTTTCTTTCTCATTTGAAACTAAAACCCAAAACTAGGGTTGTAGGATCGATGATTATTCCTTCATAGAGATTATAGTTGGTTAGGGTTTGACTAATTCTGGGAACATCTTGGTAATTCTTTTGTATTAAATATTTTCTATTGGTTACGAACAATAGATCTCGCCTTATGTTTATTTCCTCGAATAGAGAAATAAACTAAAGGTAGCAAATTATCAACGAGGATTTGGGAAAGTTAAATTCCCATCTAATGATTAATGTTGTAACAAGATTGATCAACTTGAGATAAAATCAGTATGAATAGAATGATTCCCTACGTTTGAGAGAATTAGGGAGTTTAACATCTAAGTAGGTTAAGAAACATTTAGATGGACTGTCGAAACTGATAATCTGGCATTTCCCACAAGTCATGAGAACCAAATACTACAGTTATTATTTAATGGAGATTAGTAATCATAGTGATCACAACCATAGTTTCTCCTTATCATTGATTTGAACTATTGAAATTTTAGCTTTGAGTTCTCAAGCAAATTAAAACTTTAACATTTGTGTGATCATTGAAAACCACCATTTTATCTTTTCGTGCCAGTTGTTTAAATTTAACTTGCATCTTTAGTTTCAAACTAGTTTAATCGCCACTCACATTGTTCCATATGGATTTGAACCCAACTCCAAAGTTGGGTAAATATACAGACGATGGCCTTTTTGCACTAAATTGACGTGTAAGTTGAGCGTTATTAAAAATAGAGCCGTTGTCGGGGAACAATTTGGCGTATTGAGTTGGTTTGGAATTTTAGCCTACTTGCTTAAATTCAAACTTGCAAATATTTGTTTAGTTTATTTTTTATTTTATTTTTTTTATTTTTATTTTTCTCACACCTTTCTTGAGATGTCAGCCTAGATAGATAGTTTATTAAGTGATGACGATTCTTGTAAAGATTCTTATTATTATTGTAGGGGACCATATTTTTAGGCTCGCTGTCCAGATTTACCTGGAATTGCATGGATGAGACCTTCACAATATGATGTGGATACAGTCCTACTTACTATAACTTGGTGTTTGGCTTGTGGTCAAAGTGATCATACTGAAGATATGTGTGCGGTCACGATTCAAGCGAACAAATTGATGTAATGAATTTTAGAGAAACAAGAACTACTGTGGGTAGAGCTAAAGGAGTTACCACTCCTACCATGTTTACAATAGCTAATCAAAGAAAAATATGAGGACATAGCCAATTTGTGGAGAAAATACAAGAATTGCAGCCACTCAATTGCAATCTTGATCTTGAGACTGATATTGAGAAGCCGAATAAAAGTGAGTGTGTAGTAGATAGTGTAAATTTTAAAGTAGGATTGATTGGGCCTCATTCAAAGCACTTTTCTATATTATGTTTATATGATATCTTGTATATAGAATTATTTAAAATAGTAGAAGAGTATGAAGATAAGGAACACAAATCCTATATTCTTGATTTTACACTAGACAAGCAACATAAAAACACACCTCACTTTAAGGCCGACTGGTTTACCACACTCAATCCATTACTCAATTCCTTAATTTTTGTACCACCCCCAATGATCGAGGCAAGAAGATGGACTCTAAGTTGGGGTTAAAGGGTTAACTTCATATCCTGAAGGTTGAGGGAAAAACTTAGTTGGGTCATGCCACGATACTAAATTACATAACATCAGATCTTTTCACCCATGGTGCCACTGGTATGTTTCTGAACCATCTTGTTTTGGTTTGACGTATTGGGGATTAATAATCATAGTGATCACAACCCTAGTTTCTCTCTATTATTGATTTGAAATACTATAGTTTTAGCTTAGAGTTTCTAAAGAGAACGAAAGTGTTAATAACTTTTGTTCAATCATTACAAACCCCCATTTTATCTTTTTGTATCATTTGTTTGAATTTATCTTGTAGCTTTAGTTTCAAATTAGTTTAATCACCACTCACATTAGTCCCTATGGATTCGACCCTAACTCCAAAGTTAGGTAAATATATTGACTACGACCGCCTTACACTAAATTGACATATAAGTTGAGCGCTATAAAAAATGTCGTCGTTACTAGGGATGTGTGAGTAGATGGTAACACATTTGAGGTTTTTAATTGAGAATAATTACAAAGTCTTATGAAACTTTTATCATTTTTTATTGTTCTCTCTTTGATATTGCAATAAAAGTCAAGATGAAAGAAAACCAACAACAACTGAGATAAAATAGTTGAATTTTAAGTAAAAAAAGAAGGGAAATGTAGTTGACGACTTATCTGATAAGTCATCAACTCCTTGATAAGTTATCAGACTCATCGCCAGCCTTAGACATAGAATGAGATTCAGCTAGAAAAAGTTACAACAAACTGTTATAGGACATCAGAGTTGTGATAAGCCTTCAGGATCTTTGTCAGGCTTGGGCAGTGCTTGAGAAATTGAAGTGAAGATGTGACGACATCTGTGATAAGTCATCAGGTGTCTAATAAGCCATCAAGAATGTTGTCACACATAAGCAGAGGCAAAAATTTGAAGTATGCCTGATGACATATTCTGATAAGCCGTAAGATATGTCGTCAACTAAGGAGAAAAATCTGAATTTTTAATTTCAAATTTTTCTTAAGTTACAGATATAAATAGTAGCTTTTAGGGTTTCATTAAGGGAGGCGAAATGTCTTAAACTTATTCCAAAGGAAAATACACCTCTCTTTGGGGCTCTTAACTATGAATTCAATTCTCTACTCTTTGATTTGGTCATGGGAATTTTTTCTTGAACTTGAAAGAGAATGAACTTCAGACTTCATCTTTTGTAAGTTTAATTACTTTGAATGATGAATATAATTGTTGCTATCTCTTTCTTTCTCATGTTGAACTAAAACCCACAATTAGGTTTATGGGATATATGATTATTACTTCATGGATTTAATAGTTAGTTAGGGTTCGAGTGATTGTGGGAACATCTTGATAATTCTTTTGTATTAATTATTTTATATTGGTCGCAAACAATAGATCTCGCCTTATGTTGATTTGGTTGAACAGAGAAATAACTAAAGGTAGAGAATTATGAACGAGGATTTGGGAAGGTTAATATCTCATCTAATGATTAATGTTGTAACAAGATTGATCAACTTGAGATAAAATCAGTATGAATAGAATGATTCCCTAATTTTGAGAGAATTAGGGAGTTCAACATCTAAGTAGGTTTAGAAACACTTAGACGGACTGTTGAAACTAATAATTTGGTGTTTCCCGTAAGTCATGAGTATTGAATACTGTAGTTATTATTTAATGGGGATTAGTAATCATAGTCATCACAACCCTAGTTTCTCCTTATCATTGATTTGAACTATTGAAATTTTAGCTTTGAGTTCTGAAGCAAATTAAATCTTTAACATTTGTTTTATCATTGAAAACCCCTATTTTATCTTTTTGTGCCAGTTGTTTGAATTTAACTTGTTGCTTTAGTTTCAAAATTGTTTAATCACCACTCACATTATTCCCTATGGATAGGACCTCGACTCCAATGTTGGGTAAATATATCAACGACGACTGCCTTTCACTAAATTGACATTTAAGTTGAGCGTTATCAGAGAAAATAGCTCATAACTTGATTATCCATGTACAACATCAAACTAGGGTTTCCTCTTAAAGATAATCCCCAAGAACAATATCCAAACCCTTCTTCAAGAAACTAAGATATTCAAGTTCTTCAACTCCAAGAACTTCAAGAAACTCATAGAAAAGTTATGTCATATGTTGATTCATGAGTCCCTTACACCCATAAAGCTCAAGAATCTCTTTTTAAAATATAAGATTTGTGTATTTATCAATGTTCATGATTTAAATTGAATTGAAATTGATGTCTATGTTGTTGTGGGGTTTTGATTCACGTTTTAAATTACATATTCCAATGGTTGGCCCTAGAATGTGGTGATTTGCATAATAATCATGATAAACCCCTTCAATTTACAAGTTGATTGATGTATTCATGATTATTAGATGTGTTGATGATTGTATAACCAAAGCATACTCACCATGTGTTTGATTAAATGACTATATGAAGGAAGAGTTCCATAATGGTATAATATTATGAACTCCCCATTCATGTTCTAGTTTATGCATGTCAAGTGCTTGATGAAATGTCTTAGTCAATGAATTATGGATATATGTGTAGCCATTGTGGTGCTTTAGAACTTGTACTTTATGAAATCTCTAAGTTATTGTATTATAGATTGTGATGTTGGTAATGTATTTAAGTAAGTTATGCTTTGCTAGTTTCTTCCCATTATGTATTGGGGGTACTTGTGCCTAAAAAATATAGTTGTGTGCCCAGAGCCAGTGTCATGTCTTCATGATATCCTCAGTCAAGCCATGATCCATAGAACTCAGTCAATCTTGTGACTCAGGGAAGCTCAGTAATTCAGTAATCTCAATAGTATTCCACCAGTTAATGGAACTCAGTGAATTTAGAATTAGCATTAGCATCTCAATAGTATTCCACCAGATGGAAGTACGAATTAGCATTCAGTGAACCCAAGGATGGGAACTCACCTTTTATATGAGGGTGTGATTCTTAGAAAAAATCCTTGCATTCTAAAACTACGTAGCTAGCATTGGTTGAGACATCATAACCTGTTATATTAGGGTCACTCATAGATTTTCCTTACTAGTGGTGCCGTATTGACACCCTTCTAATTTGGGTTACAGATTTGACCCTAACTCAGCTATATTGTGTTATTTGGGGCATGTCGGTTATTTGACTGCTTCCCATAGTTTTAGTTACAGAATCAGGATTGAAATATACAGTCATTTAGTCTTAGTAATAGAAATAAGATAGTTTTACAGAATTCAAGACTTTCGGATACAGCCAACTCAGAATAGTATAGAACTTATCTAGTTCTATCAGAACCTACACTGTTAGATACATTCCCTTAGTATTAGTTATTTTGGTTATACAACTATCAGTATCTCATTTTATCAGTACTCAGGCTCAGTAATCATGTTATCACAAACTCAGTTACTGATATTATGTATTTATACATGGATTCTTATGTTCATATTATCTAGTTAGTTAGTATACTTCATGTATGTGAACCCTTTGCATTCATCCTACCTCATATGTGTACCAGTACATTCAATCGTACTGACATATTTCCGCTATGGAGTTTTATACCATAGGTTAAGAAGCAAGAGCTCCAGAGCATCAGTAGCATTCCAGTTTCAGCATTCAGAGTTAGCAGTGAGTCCTTATCCTTCGAGGATATGACAATTACTTTATTATCTCATTAATTAATTTATTTTACCAGCTTGAGTTAGTTGGGGACATGTTGCATAAACTCTTTATTAAGACAATTTAGCAAGTTAGAGGCTTTTTAGACTATCATGTTCAAACACTTATTTTAGTTGTTTTAGGTAATTCATACCCCACCCAAATGTTATATTTTATCAGATATTATATCTCAGTTTTGAACCTTACATCTATAAAGCCTTTATTTCTGCATTTACACAGTATATTATGAAGTGTTCAGGTACAAATATTAGTCATGCTTTAGCTTGTGGTTCTTTGAGGTCATAAACACCGTGTAGCATTTTGGGTACCACATAGGGGCATTACAAACTTGGTATCAGAGCATAAGGTTCAATAGTGTCCTAGGAAGTCTGAAACCTGTATCTAATAGATTTTTGTACATGGGTGTGTTGCATGACAAATTTATGTACAGGAGGCTATAAGATGTTTTAGGAATAGTTTCCCTTCTTTCAGTGTTCATGTTGCGCCAATGAGCTTAATCTCAAGTTAATCTCTCAGTCTGATCTATTTCTCCTTTTTTTCTACAGAACATGCCTCCTAAAAAAAAATGGGAATCTATCAGTTGATGCTCAGAATGAATGACCAACTATCATTTCGGCCATCCTAGTGGCCAATTTAGCTATAACTAGGATTTTGTACTTCACTCAAATGAATCCTCTATCCTTTTTTGGGAGTAAGTAAGACGAGGACCCTCAAGAATTCCTTGACCAGGTTTAGAAGGTTACAGATATCATGGGGTTTACTTCTAGTGAGAGTGCAGAGCTAGCTGCATATCAGTTGCAGGATGTTGCTCATACTTGGTACAATTAGTAAAAGTTAGAGAGGCCCTTAGATGCAGGGCCTATTGAGTGGGAGCAGTTTGCTACTGCCTTCTTAGATAGATTATTTCCCCTAGAGCTAAGAGAAGCTAAAGTGTTAGAATTTATCAACCTCATGTAAGGAAACATGACGGTGAAAGATTATTCTTCTAAGTTTACTCAATTAGCCAAATATTCTCCTCATGTAGTTGCAGATAGCAGGGCCAAGATGAGAAAGTTCATTTCTAGGGTGAATGATAGTGTGGTCAATGAGTGTAGGTCTACGATGTTGAATATTGACATGACTTTAGACAAGATTATCACGAATGCTCAACAGATAGAAGAGCAGAAAATTAGGATAAGGGAAAAGCTGAACAAGAGGTAAAGGACCTGTAGTGTCAAATTAGCTCAGCCCAAATCAGAAAGAGGAACCCGTTCTCAGTTTTTTCTTCAGTCATCATTTCCAGCTCCTTCTTCAGCTAGTGCTCTAGCTTCTAGATTCAGATACAGTAATAGAGATAGAGTGGCAGTCTCTATGTCTCAAGGTATTTTTAGCAGTGCCCACACCTATCCTCTTTTCCAAACTTGTGGCAAGCACTATCAAGGTATTTGCAAAGCTGGTAGTGGTATTTGTTTTGGATATGGCAAGCCAGGCCACAGATTTAGAGACTATCCTCAGCCAGGTCTTCTGGATCATTAGAACTATTCCTTAGATCAGTCTGGTTACCCAAACCAGTAGGGTGCTATCTCCAGTGCTACTAGTGGGCAACGCCCAAATCAACTTTATGCTCTCTTGTCCTAACAAGATCAAGAAAATTCTCTTGATGTGGTTACTGGTACATTACAGATTTTTTATGTGCATATTTATGCTTTGCTAGATCCAGGAGCTTCTTTGTCTTTTGTTACTCCCTATATAATAGGCGATTTTGGAAACAGTCCCTAAATTTAAGAAGAGCCCTGTTCAGTCTCTACCCTAGTGGGTAAAACCATCATATCCTAGCGGATATACTGGAACTGCTCATTTTTGATATTTTAGAGAGTCACTTTAGCAAACTTAGTCAAATTAGAGATGACTGATTTTGATGTCATTTTTGACATGGATTCCTGCTATGCCACAGTTGACTACAGAAATAGAAAAGTTCAATTGCAGTTTTCAAATGAACCCATTCTAGAGTGGAGGAGTAGTACTTCATCTTTCAGAGGTCATCTTGTTTCCTACCTTCGGGCATGGAAAATGATATCTAAGGGGTGTATTTATCAACTTGTCTATGTTAGGACTCTATCTTCGAAACTCCCAGTCTTGAATCAGTCCTAGTAGTGAATGAATATTCAGATGTCTTTCCCCAAGATCTTCCAGGAATTTCTCCCAAAAGGGAAATAGACTTTGGCATTGATCTTTTTTTAGATACTCAGCCTAAATCTATTCCGCCATACTGAATGGCACCAGAAGAACTCAAAGAACTGAAAGAGCAATTAAAGGATCTCATAGATAAAGGGTTCATCAGGCGTAATATGTCTCTGTGGGATGCACCATTTTTATTCATTCACTAGAAAGATGGTTCTCTCAAAATATGTATTGATTACCGTCAGCTTAATAAAGTTATGGTCAAGAACAAATATCACCTTCCCAGCATCGATGACTTGTTTGACCAACTTTAGGGTGTCATCTATTTTTCTAAGATAGACCTCATATCACCTCATATCAGGATATCATTAACTTAGAGTCAGAGAATGTGACATTCCCAAAATATCTTTCTATACAGGGTATGGTCACTTTGAATTCTTAGTTATGTCCGTTAGTCTTACCAATTCCCCAGTAGCCTTTATGGACTTAATGAACCATGTCTTCAAGCATTACTTAGACATGTTCAGTATAGTCTTCATAGATGACATTCTTTTCTATTCCTGCAGTGAGCATGATCATGTAGACCATCTCTAAATAGTATTACAGAGTCTCAAAAATCATCAGTTGTTTGCCGAATTTAGTAAGTGCAAATTTTGGCTAAGATCAGTAGCATTCCTTGGTCATATCTTTTTGGTGACAACATTAGAGTTGATTCTCAAAAGACTAAAGCAGTAAGAAACTTTTCTTGTGCTATTTCTCCATCAGATATCAGGAGTTTCTTAGGGTTGGCTGGATATTACAGATAGTTTATAAGGATTTTCTTATATTGCATCACCTATGTCCAGATTGACTTAGAATAAAGTCAAGTTTCAATGGTCAGATCCTTGTGAGAAGAGTTTTATGGAGTTGAATACTCGACTTACCTCAACCCTAGTCTTAGCTCTTCCAGATGGCTCAGATAGGTTTTTGCTGTACTGTGATGAATCTAGAGTAGGTTTTGGTTGTGTCCTCATGCAAAATGGTAAGGTCATAGCCTATGCCTTCAGACAACTTAAACCCTATAAGAAGAATTATCTGACTTATGATCTTGAGTTAGCAGCCGTAGTATTGGCCTTAAAGATTTGGAGGCATTATCTACACGGAGTTCATGTAGATGAGTTCATAAATCATAAGAGCCTTTAGTATGTCTTTTCTCAAAAAGATCTCAATCTTCATCAGAGAAAGTGTTTAGAACTCTTGAAAGATTATTATATGAGTGTCCTTTATCATCCAGGCAAGGCTAACGTTGTGGCCGATGCTCTTAGTAGACTTTTTATGGGTAGTGTTTCTCATGTTAAGGATAGTAAGAAAAAGTAGCTCAAGAAATCCATCAGCTTGCCAGACTAGACGTTCACTTAGTCTATTCAGAGGAGGGTGACATATGGGTTCAGAGTAGTTTAGAATAATCTCTTGTTTTCAAGGTAAAAGAAAAGAAAGATAGAGATCCCAATCTTGTCAAGTTAAAGGAGTCAGTCAAGGGTTAAAAAATAAAGTTTTTCTCTCAAGGGTGAGATGGTGTATTGCGTTTTCAGGGTTGTCTATTTATTCCATGTGTAGATGACTTAAGGCAGCAAATTCTTGCAGAAATACATTATGCATGCTACTCTATTCATCCAGGGGACAGAAAGATGTACTGTGAATTACGGGAAGTCTATTGGTAGAGTAGGATGAATAAAAATATTGTAGAGTTTATGGCTAAGTGCTCTACATGTCAGCAGTTTAAGATAGAGCATCCGAAGGCTAGTGGGTCCATGCAGGAGTTCAGTATTCCCACTTAGAAGTAGGAAAAAGTCAACATGGATTTTGTGATGGGTTTGACTTGTACTCATCACCAACATGATTCAATTTGGGTCATTGTAGATAGGATGGCCAAGTCAGCTCATTTCCTTCCAGTCCATACCTCTTATTCAGTCGAGGATTACGCCAAACTCTACATAAAGGAGTTGGTCAGATTGAATGGTGTTTCATTATCTATTATCCCAGTCAGAGGTACCCAGTTCACCTCCTATTTATGGAAAGCATTCTAAAAGGGTCTTAATACCCAAGTTATTCTAAGTACAACCTTTTATCCTCAGATGGATGGTCAAGCAGAACAGAGCATTCAGACTTTAGAAGATATGCTAAGGAAGCGTGAATTTGATTTCAAGGGTAGTTGGGATGACCACTTGCCATTGATTGAGTTTGCATACAACAACAACTATCATTCCAGTACTGGGATAGCTTTATTTGAAGCTCTCTATGGTAGGAGGTGTAGATCTCCAGTTGGTTGGTTCAAAGTTAGTGAGGACTTAGTTATAGGGCCTGACTTAGTATTTGATTCCGTGGAAAAAGTCCAGTAGATCAGAGAAAGACTTCGGGCTGCTTAGAGCTGACAGAAGTCTTATGCAGATGTGCACAAAAAGGATCTCTAGTTCAAGATTAGTGATTATGTCTATCTAAATATTTCTACGATGAAGGCAGTGAAGTAGTTTGGCAATAAGGGAAAGTTAGTCCCCGATATATCGGTCCCTTCAAGATTCTCAGTCGATTTTGCAAGGTAGCTTATGATCTCAAGTTGCCTTCAGATCTTGCCTCAGTTCATCCAGTCTTCCATGTCTTTTTGCTCAAGAAGTGCACAGGTGACCCAACAGTTGTAGTCCCTTATCAGAGCACAGTTGTTCAGAACAGCCTCTCTTATAAATAGATTCCAGTCAAAATATCCTAGACTATCAAAATCATAAAATAAGGAACAAAGAAGTCCCTCTAGTTAAAGATCTTTGGCAAAATCATTCCGTCGAGGGAGCTACTTGGGTGGCAGAAGCATACATGCATACCAAGTATCCTCACCTCTTCTCAACCATTTCAGATCAAGCTCAAGCTAACAGTTTTCCTTAAGCTTTTCAATTTCATGTTCATATTTCAGTTATAATCTTGGTGTCCATTTCATGTTCAAAATTTCATTATAAACTTGGTATTAAATACCACTGCATATTCATTCAGTCAATCATATGTTAGTTCACTTATGTAATCATACATCATATATGCATTCTCATTATGAGAAACTTAGGTCCTCAGAATACTCTGTCATGCATTCATGAATTAGTTACACACACATCAGATATGAATATTCAGTATGACATATTTAGTTATCAGTCATGTCAGTCATAAGATCATCTTTTAGTTGTTCATGTTCAGTATGTACATCAATTAATCATCTCCCCTCTCACGCATTCTCATTTGAGGACGAATGTTCTCAAGGGAGAGATATTGTAATACCCCATACTTTTACCTAGCTTGAAATTATCCCAAGAATGTTAGAAACCTACTTTGAAAGATGAATCTATTTTTGTACATGTTAAATTTTTAAGATTTTCACTTTTTGTTGAGTGGGAAATTGAATTCTCTTTCTAACGATACCAATTTTGTCAAAATCCAGTATCGGAGTAAAATATTATGGACTTTTTACTGATAGCTTTTAGGACCGCCCACGTGTGGCAGGCAGGTTAACGGACCATCAATCTAGCGATGGACCGTCGTCTAGACCGTTTCAGCTAAGGCAGTAAGTCAATCTTCTGGATAAGGTGCGATGGACAGGATGACAAACCATCTCCTAAGCCATCACTACTAAGGTAGTAAGTCCCTATTTTGGTCCACGTGTGACAGTCAGAATGACAGACCGTCAAGCCAGTGACAGGCCATAGCATGAGCTGTCGCAGATCTCGTTCAGCAATTTAAAGTTATTTTTAAAAGGATATTTGGGTATTTTTCCATCTGTTTTAACCCCTAATTATACAAGGCCTTAGCTTATAACTTCTTTAGCCATCTGCAACATCAAACTAGGGTTTCCTATTAAAGATAATCCCCAAGAACAAGATCAAAAAGCTTCTTCAAGAAACTAAGAGATTCAAGTTCTTCAAGTCCAAGCACTTCAAGAAACTCACAATCAAGGTATTTTATATGGTTATTCATGGCCCCTTTCACCCATGATGCTCAAGAATCTCTTTTCAAAATATAAGATTTCTGTATTTA
Source organism: Capsicum annuum (assembly GCF_002878395.1). Taxonomy (NCBI): domain Eukaryota; kingdom Viridiplantae; phylum Streptophyta; class Magnoliopsida; order Solanales; family Solanaceae; genus Capsicum; species Capsicum annuum. The sequence goes on from NC_061120.1 coordinate 120,713,290, forward strand.
TGAATGTTCATTATTTAAATTGAAGAAATTTATGTCTATGTTGTTGTGGGGTATTGATTCACATTTTAAATTACATATTCTAATAGTTGACCATAGAATGTGGTTATTTGCATAGTAACCATGATGAACCCCTTCAATTTACAAGTTTATTGATGTATCCATGATTAATAGATGTCTTATTGACTGTATAACCAAAGCATGCTCCCCATGTGTTTGATTAAATTCCTATGTGATGGAAAAGTGCCATACTAGTATAATAATATGAAATTCCCATTCATGTAAAAGTTTATGCATGTCAAGTGTTTGATGAAATGTCTTAGTCAATGAATTATGGTTATATGTGTAGCCATTGTGGTGCTTTAGAAATTGTACTTCATGAAATCTCCAACTTATTGTATTATGGATTGTGATGTATGTCATGTTTTCAAGAAAGTCATGCTTTGTAAGTTTCTTCCCATCGAGTCCTGGGGGTACTTGCATCTGGAAAATATAACTGTGTGCAGAGAGCCAGTGTCATGTCTTCATAATATCCTCAATTAAGCTATGATCCATAGAACTCAGTCAATCACGTGACCCAAGAAAGCTTAATAATTCAGTAATCTCAGTAGCATTCCATCTGTTAGTGGAACTCAATAAATTTAGTCTAGTCCAGTTAAGCTAATCATGCTATGTGTCTCTCTAGATGGGAATAGGAATTAGCACTGAGTGAACCCAAGGATGATACTCACCTCTTATATGAGGGTGAGATTCTTAGAATAAACCTTGCATTCCAAAACTATGTAGCCATCGTAGGTTGAGACATCATAGCCTGTTATATGATGGTAGATGAGTTGGCTTAACCTATTATATGAGGGTTCCCACTGTTCTTACTAGAGTTACCTATTATATGAGGGTTACTCACAGATTATCCTTACTAGTGGTGTGGTATTGACACCCTTTTAGTTGGGGTTACAGATTAGACCCCAACTCAGCTATATTGAATTATTTGGGGCATATCAGTTAGATAACTACTTCCCATAGTTTTAGTTATAGAATTATGACTGTCATATATAGTCATTAAATCTCAGTAATAGAACTCAAATAGTTTTACTGAATTCAGGACTATCAGATACCTTTCAGATATAGTCGCTAAGTATCAATTATTTCAGTTGTACAGTTATCAGTACACAGGCTCAGTAATCATATTATGAAGAACTCAGTTATAGTTATTATTTATTCATACAAGCATTCTTATATTCATGTTTGCCAATCAATTAGTATAGTTCAAACATGTGAATCCTTTGTATTTAGCCTACCTCACATGTATACCAGTACATTCAATCATACTGAAGCATTTGCGCTATGGTATTTTATACCATAGGTTCAAAAGCATGAGCTCCAGAGCATTACTAGTATTCCAGTATCAGTAGTTAGACTTAGCAGTAAGTCCTCATCCTTCGAGGATATGACCATTACTTTATTATCTCATTAATTAATTTATTTCAGTAGTTGGAGTTAGTTGGGGACATGTCCCATCAACTCCTTATTCAGACAATTTAGTCAGTTAGAGGTTTTTCAGACTATCATGTTCAGACAGTTATTTTAGTTGTTTTGGGTAACTTATACCCAACCCAGATATTATATTTTATCAGATATTATGTCTCAGTTTTGAAACTTTTGGCATTATAATATTTATTTCCATATTTACATAGTATATTATACAGTGTTCAGGTACGGATATCAGTCATGGGTTAGTTTGTGGTCCTTCGGGGTCATGAGTACAGTGTAGAATTCTGGGTACCAGATTTAGGGCATTACAGTATATTGTGATTGTGGCGAGGGATGATTACTTTGGTTAATAGTGTATCAGGCATAAGCTATTTAGCCAGTTAAGATCAGCTCATATATCTTTCCAGGTTAGGGCTTAAGGGTTTGCCACCCCTAAAAAAAGATCGTTCATGAGTCCAAAGAGTGTCCCCAATAAGGGATTTTGAGTTAGTCGGCATAGGTAGATCAGTCTCATATGGTTGTCATTTTTTTGACAAAGGTAGTGCAATTAGTGTTTCTAGCGGTCGTTAAGAGTGTTATTACGTATTTGGACACACTTATATTTGTGCTTATTCGGGCATGTCAGGTGTTATGGATTCATATTCTAGTGTTAGATATATAATTTTTACTTACTTTCTTTTATCCTCTATTTAAAAAGTGTTGGTGTTTGTATACCCATCAGTGCTTACATGCTTTGATGTCACTAGATTGGTTGTTATAGTTTCTCTGTAGTTTTTTATGCTTATGTGGGTACCCCCATAGATGAATTATTTTAGTATTTTATTTAGTAAATTCGTATTGTGATTTCCTTGGGGTGTAGCATTAGGGTTAAAGTCCCTTTCTTTTGGTATATTATCCTAGATATAATAGTGATACTGGTTGTTTTTCATTGTTATAATTGTTATTTTTTTAACTTGATTTTATATTGATTCGATAAACGACTAGAATAACATTATCTAGTTAGTGCTCCCTTCCTTTTGATTCTTATTTATTGGTTTATACGTCTCCCTTAGTTGGTTGGCTTTACTTCTTTGTTGGTAAGATTAGATAAGTTTTTAAACAGGTTATGAAAGTAAAGGAAGTCTTAGCCTTCTAATGTTTGGTTGTGATTTTACCATTGGCATTTTATTTTTGTGGACCATTCTAGATAGTGATCAATTTGAGATTTGTCTTTCTTGTTTGATAAGTTCATTACCTGATACTTCATAATCTTGGTTTTTTCATTCTAGATATGAGATTTATGACTTGATTATAAGCATTCCTATTCATGATAGATATTATGATGACCATGCACTTCATGAAATCCCCCACTAATGTATTATGGATTTTTATTGATGGTCGTGTACTCAAGAAATTCAAGTTATGTCAGTTTCCTTCCATCGATTCCTGGGGGTACTTGTACTCGAAAATATAACTGTGTGTCTAGAGCGATGTCATGTTTTCACGATACTCTTATTCAAGCCACGATCTATAGAATTCAGTCAGTTATGTGACTCAGGAAAACTCAGAAATCTCAGTAATCTCAGTAGTCCAGTAATCTCAGAAATCTTAGTTCTCAGTAACCTCAGAAACCTCAGTATTCACAGTCTATCTCAGTAACTTTAGTACACTCAACTAGTCCTCAGAACTCAGTACATTCCGTCAGTTATTGGAATCCAGTAAAGTTAGTTTATCTCTTCTAAACAATATCACTAGTATCAGTCCAGTTAATCAGTATCAGTTCAGCTAATCAGTTCAGTTCAGTTATTCAGTTCATCTTAGTTGTTCAGTTTAGTGTCCTTCAGATGGGAGTAGAAGTTAGCACCGAGTGAACCCAAGGATAGGAACTCACCCGCCAGTTCAAGGTGTGATTCTTAGTAGTCATCCTTGTTGTCCAGAACTACGTAAACAGCATAGGTTGACATATCTTAACCCATCAGATTAGGGATGACGAGGTGGCTTAACCAGTCAGTTTAAAGTTCCCACCGTTCTCATTAAGTACCTGCCAGTATAGGGTTCTCACAGCTGTCCTTACCAGTGGCACGATATTGACACCCCTCCAGTCGGGGTAGAGATTAGACCCCAGCTTAGCTATATAGCGTATTTGGGGCATTCGATTAGATAACTACTTCCTACAGTTTTAGTTATAGATTTTATGACTGTCATCTATAGCTACCCAGTCTCAGTAAAGAACTCAGATAGCTCTTTAGATTTCAGTATATTATGGCTGTCAGATACAGTTAACTCAAAAATAAAATGAAACTCAGATAGTTTCCTTCAGATTTATGGACTTTGAGATATAGTCACTTATGCTATCAATCACAAGAGTTATCAGAACTTGTGCTATCAGTACTCACCTTCAGACCTGTCAGATACAGTCAATCAGACCAGTTCTTCATAATTTGAACTGTCAGAAACAATCATTCCTTTATCAGTAATATAGATTAGTCTCCTAGTATTCCGTAATACAGTATCAGATCCATCACTTATTAGTGATTTATATATCAATAGCAGTAAACTCAGTCTTTCAGAATCTCATTATCAGTACACTCATGTTGTCAATATTCAGACTCAGTAGTTAGTATCTCCACGAGTTCAGTTACAGTTATGTATGCATGTATGTACTTTCATGTTTATATCAGTCAGTATTTTTTTATGTATATAACCGTTTGCATTTATCCTACCTCACTCAGATACTCAATACATTCAGACGTACTGACGCATTTACGCTGTTGTGTTTTCTCCTATGTTACACCATAGGTTCAAAGGCATGTGCTCTAAATCAGCAGTAGATTCCAGGATCAGCAGTCAGAGTTAGACATGAGTCCTCATTCTTTGAGGACATGATGATTTCATTTCTATTTTAGTTTTCACTTTATTTCAGTAGTTGGAGTGAGTGGGGATATGTCCCATCAACTCCTTATTTAGTTCAATTAGAGGCTTTCAGACTTGATGTCAGATTAGTTGTTCAGAATTCAGTATTTATGTTTCTGTTTGGTATTGATATACGATATTTTTCCAATATGTATTAGTATTGAACCTTATGGCCTTACAGTTTATGTTTTCGCATATTTTATGAGATATTATGCAGTTTTCAGGTACAGATATCAGTCATGGGTTAGCTTGTGGTCCTTCGGGGTCATGAGCACCGTGTAGAATTTTGGTTTAGAAAGTTGGGGTGTTACAAACTTGGTATCAGAGCCTAAGGTTCAACAGTGTCCTAGGAAGTCTGAAAGCTGCATCAAGTAGATTCTTGTACATAAGCGTGTTGTGCACCACACTTATGTGCAAGAGGCTATGAGATGTTTTAGGAACAGTTTCCCTTTTTTCATGTCTCAATATCATGCTATAGCAAGTTTCTTTAAGGAAACCATGTAGATTCATATCATTCACCCCTCATGTCCACTTTACCTTACTTTCAAGGTAATTGAAATAGTAAAGTTCAAAGTCTTAAAGATAGGGTTGTCTCAGAAAGTCCCTACGGTCAGTTTTGAGATTAGCAATAGACTCAAATAGTATCCCATCAGTTCATTATTGTTCCAAGGTCATACATATTTTATTCATTATCATGAGAACTCATTCTTGAACCTAGAAGTTTAGCAGTAGTAGAGTTTGGATAGTATTATTCTATTTGATCAGATTGTGTATTCATGGGGATTAGATCAGTAGGCTTGAACAGTACGAGATAAACACTTATGTTTATTGACTCAAAATTAATCATGAAGGTTTGAATGTGATATTAGAAGTATATAAGGAAACAAAATTAAATGATGTGTTTAGTAAGACAGACAGGTGTTGAACATAATGTAGGTATGTGATGGTAGATCAAGTACCTATGCCAGGCCCTCAAATTTTAGTAGTAGAGCCAGTATGTATAGAAAGAAGTAAGGAAAGACAATTCCAGAACCATTGTCCTCTCAGTGTAGAGTTTTTCACTTCAGCTACCACGAAACCAACTCAGGCGTTGCAGACCAACTCTATGTTCACGAACTATAATCATGTATGAATTCAATTTCCAGCATAAGGAGTCCCTTTTACTCTGCAGTTCGAGTCATGTTCCATGATAATAATCTACTTTCACACATTTTCCATGGGATTACGTGCGCCTTCGGTTCCCAGTATAAGGGGTTCAGTTTCAGCTCCCTCAGTATTCAAATCATGTCCCACGAGTACAGAAAACTCTAGTCTCAGATCATGCAGCTCATGAATCATGTACGCATATCAGGATTTCCAGTATACTTAGGTTCCATGACTCATGCTATGCCCTTATAGATAAGATACATTTAGACTATGTCATGTATATCCTTAGTTTAGACTTTATTGGTAAATCCAAACTATTGATATTTTATTCCTCAAGTTTTAGTCATGTGTCAAGTTTACTTTGTATCTATTCATGTTTCAGGTCCTCCTGATTTACTCCTCCAGTTAGCTGTCCTTATGGAACAGTGTAGTGATGAGTAGTTGTTTAGATAAGAGAAGATTGTTGCATGCTTACTTTGCACAAGGGTGTAGTTGTGAATATAGGCTTGAATGTCATGATAAATGTGCATGTAAACATCTAGCAAGGGTTCTTATTTAGAAGTTGGAAAAGTAAAAAGTGTAAGTCTACATTTAGATCCTTGACTTATGTCAGTCCCCAGCATGTAACCATCAAAAACTCAATTGCCAACTCAATTATAGTTTCAGTATCTAGCACTCAGTGATCAGTGTTCAGTCTTTGAATTTAGTACTTTTGTACTAGCTATAGGCTTAGTTATAATGTCATCTTCAGTTCAGTAACCAGATTTGTAACTCAGTTCAATTCCAGACATGCTTGACCATAGCATTCAGGTGTCAATACTCAGTTATCTGTGTTTCAGTACCCCAGTTTATATAATACCTCAAAGCCATGTCGTACGCTTGGTCTCGCATTCGAAAATAATACACACTTCATGAATCCATGCTCAGATACCTTATTCTACTCAGTTATTCCTTATCTCCTATACATAAAAATCAAAAATCTCAGCCCAGCTATTCAGAATAAGTACAGTTTAGCTTTCCAGATCTAGTATTCAGCTATCAGTTATTCAGTTAATCAGATAAGTTAGTATATTTATGCACTCGTGTTCAGCTCGGTTCATATATCATGTCTCAGTTTCATATCCTAGCTATTCAGTCATGACTTAGTTCCTAGGTGTCTTGCATATCACCTCAATTTTCCTCTGTAGCTCACCCAAGTCAGTATCCTTTGAGGGACACAGTTTCCCAAGGGGGAGATACATCATACCCCTAAAATTTCTTGACATATACATGCCGCTCTATTTTCTTTTGATGAATCTAGTTTTGAGAAGGGGTACTTATAAGTTAACCCTTAAACTCCAACTTCAGTCATATGCCATGTTTTCAAGATTCAATTCAGATCATGATATTCAGTATATCTACCATACCCCAGACTTAGTTATGTTCTCATGTTTCCGATCATGCATATGGAGTAATTAATCTCAAACTTATCGATATTATTAGTTCAAGGTAACATTTTTCCTTAAACTTACTCGTTCTCATGTTCATATTTCAGTACAAAACTTGGTATTCAATTCCATGCTCGGTTTTTAGTTCAAACTTGATACCTTTACCATTGCATGTTCATGAGTAAGTTTAGTCATGAATTCATGCATCAGATATATGTGATCAGCTCATTAGTACTTTCAGTCATGCATTCACGTATTATGTCAGTCATATAATTATGGATCATATATGTATGGATTCAGCCTTTCAGTTGTGCATCATATATGCATTCTCATTTTGAGAAAACTTACTTTATTAGAATCCTCAGTCTTATATTCATGAATCAGCTTCCCATGCATCAGATTTGCATGTTCAGTATGTTGTGCTCAGCTTTCAGTCATGCCAGTCATGAACCCATGTTTCAGTAGTGTATGTCTTGTATGTATATCATCTTATCATCTCTCCCACTTTAGTTAATTTCCATTCGAGGACGAATGTTCCCAAGGGGGAGATATTGTAATACCCCGTATGTTTCTAAGCTAGGAGATGAACAGTTTTTACTACATATTAAACCTCTTATCCTGTGAGTAGCATTTTAGTGCATGAATTACAATGAGTATCCTAGCGATAATATAGATAATGATACATTACTCATGTTCATATGAGTCACTTAAGGTAATACAAGCTAAGAGTTTTTGAATCCATCAAGTTTTAGTCTTAGATTTTGTAAGACTCATCTTTGAACGAGTATAACTTGATGTTAATGTGGTATTTCTGCATATTTCTACATGCCAAATTATAGATAATTGAATTATATTTCCAACAATACCAATTTTGCCTTAATCCAATACCCGGGCAAAAATTTATGCCCATTTTTGTGAGAGACAGTAAGGATAGGCAATTGGTTCGGCGCCGCCCAACCAAACTTAGGCGATTGGTTAGGCACCATCTAAGTCAGTTCCAATGCCAAAAACACTCTATTTTGAGTTATTTTAAGGGTAATTAAGTCTTTTAATACTTCTTACACGTCCCTAAACTTAACCCTATGAAATATATAGCTTCTAAACACATTACAACCCTATTAACATCATAAAGCTCATCATCCAAGAGCACCATAGGAGAAAAATAACTACGGTTTGTACAATTAAGCTTGAAGATCAAATTTCAAGGAAATTCCTTCATCAATCATCAAGAACCTCCCTTTAAAGGTATGAGTAGTGTTCATCCATGGATTCGTTTAGTCCGAGGAGTTCAAGAATCAATCTTTAAAATAAAAAAGCTTGGTTGATTGTGGTGATATGATCATACCCATGTTGATGCTTGTTTTTTATGCTATATAACAGTATTGTGACTGTATATCTCATGAAAGTTATGTTTTTAGTTAAAAAATATGATCTTTAGATGGATTGATAGAATACAAGTATGAAATCCACCTATGCCTTAAAGAATGCATGCAAAGTTTTTGATAAAATGCCTAGTATGTTAGAACTTCATATTTACATGATTTCATGATATCTAAATAACAAGTTCATGTTAGTCATACACTCTAATATGAATTTCCATGAAAATTATGTGTTGTTATTGTTGTGGTATAAAGCATGTATGATAATGGACATATAAATTATGTACACAAAATATATCTATGCTTTCCCTACCATGCTTGAGATGTTTAATAAATACATGAAGTATAATATCCCCAAATCATTACAATATAAACTAAACCTTGCATGTTACCGTTTCCTTACGCTTGAATGGTTTCTATGCTATTGCTATGAATAGTATATGTTGTCGGAATGCCTATGATATTAGAAGATGATATTTATGACTTAATTATAAGCATTCCTATTCATGATAGATATTATGATGACCATGTACTTCATGAAATCCCCCACTCATGTATTATGGATTTTTATTGATGGTTGTGTACTCAGGGAATTAAAGTTGTGTCAGTTTCCTTCCATCGAGTCCTGGGGGTACTTGTACCTAAGAAATATAGTTGTGTGCCAAGAGCGATGTCATGTTTTCATGATACTCTCAGTCAAGCCACGATCTATAGAATTCAGTCAGTCATGTGACTCAAGAAAACTTAGAAATCTCAGTAATCTCAGTAATCCAATAATCTCAGTAATCTTAGTGCTCAGTAACCTCAGCAACCTCAGTATTCATAGTCAATCTCAGTAACTTTATCACTCTCAACCAGTCCTCAGAACTTAGTACATTCAATTATTCATTGGAATCCAGTAAACTTAGTTTAGCTCTGCTAAACAATACCACTAGTATTGGATTAACCCGTCATTTTAGGGTTCCCACCATTCTCATTGAGTACCTACCAGTATAGGGTTCTCACAGCTATCGTTACCAGTGGCGCGGTATTGATACCCCTCTAATCGGGGCAGAGATTGAACCCCAGCTTAGCTATTATAGCATATTTGGGGCATGTCGGTTAGATAACTACTTCCCATAGTTTCATTTGTAGATTTCAGGACTGTCAGCTATAGCTACCCAGTTTCAGTAAAGAACTTAAATAGCTCTTCAGATTTTAGTATATCAAGGCTGTCAGATACAGTTAGCTCAGAAATAGAATGGAACTCAGATCATTTCCTTCAGATTTATGGACTGTGAGATATAGTCACTTATGCTATCAATCATAAGAGTTATCAGAACTCATACTATCAGTACTCAACTTTAGGACTGTCAGATACAGTCAATCAGACTAGTTGTTCATAATTTGATATGTCAGAAACAATCATTCCTTTATCAGTAATATAGTATCAGTCTCCAATATTTAGTAATACAGTATCAGATCCATCACTTATTAGTGATTTACATATCAATATCAGTAAACTCAGTCTTTCAGAATCTCATTTTCAATACACTCATGTTGTCAGTATTCAGACTCTGTAGTTAGTATCTCCACGAGTTCAGTTACAATTATGTATGCATGTATGTACTCTCATATTCATATCAGTCAGTATTTTTCATGCATATAACCCTTTGCATTTACCCTACCTCACTCGTTTACTCAGTACATTCAGACATACTAATGCATTTGCGTTATGGTGTTTTCTCTTATGTTACACAATAGGTTTAGAGGCATGAGCTCCAAATCAGCAGTAGATTCCAAGATCAACAGTCAGAGTTAGACGTGAGTCCTCATCCTTTGTGGACATAATGATTTCATTTCTATTTCAGTTTTTACTTTATTTTAGTAGTTGGAGTTAGTTAGGGACATGTCCCATCAACTTCTTATTCAGTTTAGTTAGAGGCTTTCGGACTAGATGTCAGATTAGATGTTCAGACTTCAGTATTTATGTTACATTTTTGTATTGATATACCATATTTTTCAAATATGTATTAGTATTGAACCTCATGGCCTTACAGTTCATGTTTTCGTATATTTTATGAGATATTATGCAGTTTAAAGGTACATATATCAGTCATGGGTTAGCTTGTGGTCCTTCAGGGTCATGAGCACCGCGTAACATTTCGGTTCAGAAAATCAGGACATTACAGTGGTGTCTTAGAGAGTGAGTATTCGTCACCATAAATTAAGAATTGGTTTGACTAGGTTCAATCTAAGATCATATTTTCTAGGTAGCTCAAGATTTAGTTACCATTGGTACTCTTTATAGCCGTTGTGAATTCTTGGTTTTGCCTTGGTGTATTGTACTCTCCCAGCAAATGTGGATTTGATTGCTCATACCAAAATCTAGTTTCTACCCCATCGTGATTACATATTCAATGATATTTTAGTTTCAGCCCTTGCTAGAGCCTAGGATATATGCTTAGTAAGTGAAGGTGATATGGATTTAGGGTATATTCTTGATTTTTGGTAATAAGATTTATTTGAGTATTTGATCTTCTTGAAGATTTATTGATTCTAGATAGAATTTTTGACTCTTCTGAATGACAACTTGGGAGTATCAATGGATTTAAGTATGTGGATGCTTGCTCGGCAACAGGATTGTTTTGGTTAGTTGAGGTCTAGTAGTTTAGCTACGATGTTGATATTATAGATATGGATTGCATAAATTGGTTGTGACCTATTTTAAAGTTTTGATTCAGTTGGGCATTCGTTGACAAGTTGACTTGTCCCATTTGTCACATACAAATTCGGTTTACTATAGTTTGATGGGTTATTGATAACACTTAGCTTACATATAAATTTAAGTGCAAGGTGGTAATCATCTATATACTTACCCAATTTTTGAGTCGGGGTCGAATCCATGAGGATCAACATGAGTGGCTGTCAAATTAGCTTAGAACAATGTATACTTGCTAAATTCAAACTTAAAGTACAAGAAGATAAAAATAGGGGGTTTGGAAGATAGAACAACTAATATTTCTTTTATGCTTATTCAAGTATTAATTCAGGGATATGAATAATTAGAGTCCAATCCATTCAGCTCGGATCTTGGGATTATGCTTTCCTAGGGGTAACTTATGCATGGGTGTGAGATGACTTGATGCTAATTCTAAATATTGGTGATGTGGTAGGCTAGGATGGAAATCCTTAAGGCTAGTTTACCAACAAAACCTCAAGGGTGTCATTCATTGACCCTTTCGAGTACCTAATGAGTGATTCAACCAAAACCATGCAATACCTCAATTAGACACATTTATTTATTGAATGGTGCCCTAAGTATAGTAACTTCATAATCACCCTTATGTCTAAGATAGTGAAAATTAGAAAATTAAACCCAACAATTGTCTACTATCGCCTTGGTTCACACATACCTCATTCAAAGATTATGAAGGTTCCTATAGTTTACCCAAACCCCTTTTTCAAGGATATATCATTGGATTTAGCTTTCAAGAGCTTGGGATATTCATCCATCAAACCCATTTGGATATTTGGGTCTTTCAGCAACAAATCCCAACTAATTTACTTAGGAAATAGTAGAACCCAACATCATGAACTAGTTAAAGCACAAACAAATTATATCCCATATATATTTACACTCTAATCTAGCATAATCCCAAGAGAAAGCACTAACTACACATAGAACTAGTAAGCAAGATATACCCGATAACCTCCATTGATTAGATAAATAAATGACTAAGTGAATGTTACTTAAAACTTTGAATATCCAAAAATCTTCAATTGGAATTAGCTAATCCTTCACTTGGAAGCTATTCCAATGTATTCTTCACCCAAAATTAATATAATATTTTCTTTTCCAAGTATGGAGACTAAGAGCAAGAACAATGTCTAGAAGTTGGGGAAGATGATATTCAATATGATGATTAATTAGGGTTTTAGTGTTCTTTTTGTTCAATGTGGGATCAGCTACGTGTATTAATATTTCTGCCCTTGGGTTTCATTTTTTGCTCGGCCGCGATCGCATTAGCTTCACCGTGACCACAACTACTACACCTGTAGTCTTGGCAATGCGATCACAGTAGATTGACCTTCTTGACTGACCTCAACAACGGTCCATAGACTGAGACTGTGTTAACTGAAGCTATGTCTACTCTAGGTTTTCAGTTGCACTTCCTTGCTTTATTTTGATCCTTTTTAGCTCCAATCCATATCTTTCCTTCTCATTAACTATGTGTCTGCAAAATATGGATATTAGTGCATTCAATCACAATTATGTCTCATTTATTCATTCAAAATATGGTAGTGTGCACGAATTTTGAGTACAAATGAGTGGTAAATTCACCACTCATCAACACCCCCAACTTAAACATTTTCTTGTCCTTAAGCAACACTAACTCTCATCATCAGACACTACACATTTGTGATCAAATTTCATGCCTCAATTCTCATATTAACCTTAAGCTTAGTTACAACCACAAGTATCTCTTTGCACATGTGCCAAGCTATTCTCACTTTACCCCTTCAAATATAAAGCAATATGTAAGGATGCAAAAGACTTCAAAGAGCAACAATTTTACAACCACCAATATTCAAGAAGAGACTCACTTTTGACCATCACTAAGCTATACTTCTTTTGCCTCATTTCTTGGAAGGTGACAACATAACCCACCTCAACTTGTTCTCATGCCTCATCACAAGAAGAAAAATTTCACACACCAATATACCAAGTATGCAACAAGGAATTTTAAGTACAAAACTTTCTCCCTCACAAGAACTCTCTATTCTAACAAGTGTTATACAATAGGCTTGCCCCTATTTTCAATCGCCACTACAATAAAAGAAAATGGTTGGAGATCTCGAAGTTCTTATTGAGATTGTAATATAGGTTCAGGTTAGGGTAGTATATCATTTAGGAACAACATAGTTACACCGTCGTTGAACATCTACATCACACTACTTGATCAATCCTTTGACTATGGGCCAGTTCCCTTTGTTTTCATTATTTTGATTACACAAGCCTACTATTGCCTCTTTGTTTTACCCAATTCTTTCATATATTTTTCTTGAAAATTTCATGCAATTACTTCCTTTGTTAGGTTCTTTCTTTTTCTTATTCATTTGTTTCAATGCTTAAGCACGTAGGGATTCACTAACATTTCATGGCCTTAAGTTTTTTCCTTCAATCTTTACTACCCCTAACTTATGCTTTTAGCCTCAAGTTGACATTTCTAATTTCAAGAAGGGCATGGTTCAATAGAGGGACAAAAATTGAATGGGTCATGCTTTATAAAATATTTGCATAAGAAAGAGAAAAAGGCTCATATTGGGTCAGTAGGGATAACATTTATGCACGGGCAGACTTTTTAGGCTAAAGTGCTCTTCAAAAAGTCACAAAGATGGACTAAGATAATTTGTTCAACCAAATACAATCAAAATTAACCTTGAGAGACTAATGGGGAAAGTTATAGATGACATAAGTATACATGATATTTAGTCAAACAAACTCACCATACATGGCATGTGAACTCGCTATGGAGGCTCAATTTTTCCCTCGCGTAAGAGACAAAGATAAAGTATCTATCAATATATACAAGCCAAATATTTTGGATTCACGAAAAGATGAAAAGTTTTGTTACAATTTTGCTCGTGTCCATGCCCTTTATCTTTGAAAAAAAATTAGGATGGAGGGGGTTGTTTGTTTTGGACTTGCACCACGCACCATTTGCTAACTCATAGCTATAACCCAAGATAATGTCTCACATTTTGGTACAATATAAGCAACCATATGACAACTTAGATTTCGCCATTTGTATACAATGTGATCCCAAATTTAAAATGCCATAGGCACTCAGACTTCTCTTGTATTTATGACTGGTACCACGGGTAATCAGAATTCCCTTGTACCTACATCTAAAAACCTAAACATGATGCTTTACTCTTAAGAATGTAGTCACTAAATCTATTATAGGATAAAGCTCGTTATGCATCACCATAATCAAACTACATCTAAAGTAACACAAAATCTAGAAACAAAACAAAGTGATAATCCATGAAAATATGGGGCCCATCAGAGTGCCCAAATGTAGCTTCCCAAAGTCAAAAGAAAACATCATCCACAATGCTATCAAAATAACATAAAAATATCTTGAGACATATCAAAATAATACAAATGTTAAGAATGGAACCCCCAACTGTTAAGCGAGCAGTGTCCCCACTGCATACACAATAAAGTAAAAGTAAAAGGTAAGGGTCCTCCCTTAATCTTCAATAGGAGCTACTCTTTCCTGCTGACTCTGCACCATCAACAATGACAGCATCAGTTGACCAATTAGCAAGGGCCTTATCATGACTAACAACCCACGGAGAAGGAAATATCTCATAGGTTTTTAGGACCTTCCACAGGACCTTAACCCCCTTCCATATTTTGTTGAAGAATTTCTCCCTCTTCATCTCCATTATTTTTATCTTGTCCTGTGACTCCTTAGGGTATTTGTGATTTAGACAAGGTTAAATAGGTGTTCTCCAATCTGGAAACTATGGCTTCTTGTTTCTTCTGCTCCTCCTGGTATATCTAATAATCTGACTAAGCAACATATGAGTGACGAGAAGTAGAGAAATCTCCCTGTCCCTTAGACAGTCTAAAAACTAACTCCTTTATTATCTACAACTGTCCTGAGATGTCATCGAAGTGGTTTGATGATGGAGGTCTTTAAGAATTTGGGTCCTCTTGTGTTTCTTTGACCAACTCCACATTTATTTTCTTTCTCTTAGCAGGGGCACCCTCACATCAAAATTTTAGTGGGAAGATATGGGGGTCTGGGAGCACCCAAGTATTTGCAGCATATTTCTTTACCTATGCCCTTTTGCATAGCTCAGTGATAAGGGAAGGAAATAGAATTAGTGTACCTCCATGATTATTAAAGTGTCTCCTCTCAAAGAACAAAATTTCTCCCACATTCAGAGAAATGCATGATAGGATACAAGCCACCATCCGAGCTCATATATTTTTGTCACTAGTCATGTGTGTGTACGACAAAACTCTATAGTAGATGATGTTCATCCAAAGCATGGGTTCTGCTGTAAAGTTATTCATAGAAATATCTCTTTTTTTATGGCCTAGAGAACTTCTTTGCCAGGACATAATATTTTTTCTATCCAGGTCCCTGGCTTGTATCCTTCTTCCTGAAATAAGGCCATATATTTGTTTGGATGCCCATATATCCCATTGGTCCACTCAACTCTAAAATTTATCTTCCTCTACCAAATTGTCATTACCTGTTTTATGTGAGAGCCTATGATAAGTTGACTTAGAACTCACACACCCAATGCTCATTCTCATAGTAGGATTCCAGGGCAAAGCACATACACCTGGTAGCAGTGAGACTGGTATGGAATCTAGAGAGTTTTTCCTCTATTTTATCTAGGCATATACATATTTATGGGTGTAATTTATCCTAGAAAGGTCACTATTGTAGAGGTTTTGGCATTCAATAGCCATAAACCTGGTGTTGCCAATGTCTCCCCTCTTTGCAAGCTAGTACATGTAAGCAATACAATCCAAACCATCATTAACATTGTCACGACAAAATCATTCTATATTAATCAAATAAACTTATATGGTAGCATTGTTGAGGGTTTTTAGGTGAGAAATAGGTATGCAGAATTTTTAGTTTTAGCAGATACTGCTATGAGGTATAGCGATTGTAGAGCCTTGACTATGATTTTGCGGTCATCCGAACTGCGATTGTAGTATCTGAGACCATTGTTGAGAGTTTTACAACACCACTTAAAAGACATGATTTTAATTAAAAATGTATTCCAACTAAGCACATAAAGATCATGTTCAAAGAATTTAAGCTTAGAATGCGGGATTATACCCCCAAATGCAAAGGAATTAATAAGGAACACATTGGGGCATTGAATCGAACACATAATTTACAAGATATTTTCAATAGTTTTAGGACTAATTATGGGTACTCACCAATTCTCCATTGTTGTGCACACTATCTACAATAGCTAACCATAATAATAACATTAAACAAGCATTGATTTCATATTTGAAATGATAGGTCGGACCTTTCCCTAAACAACAACTTCTATGGATACAATTACATTAAAAATAAGGGAGTTGAGATAGTATACCAAGTTAGATGACACAAATGGATTGAAATGAATACTTGGACAATCAGCATAAAGCCAAACTCTGGAGGCAATTTGAGAAAAATTTTAAAATGATGAGTGGGGAGAATGGCAGTCAGATGGTCATTTAATCTAATTTGATTGTGATCACTGTCCTAGTTTACTTATCGCATACATGCGACCTCTGCGATCATGGGGATATAGGCCACGTTCGTGGTAACTAAGACAAAAATTTAGGTCCCCTGCACTCCCCTGTCTACTTAATAAAAGATTATTTCACACTTTTCTTTTTTCAATTTCAATCAATACTCATCATAGCTTTACCTTTTCATGGATTATGCATGAACAAAAAAAAATTACTCTATCTTGTATAAATTAAAGTATATGATCCACTTTTTGTTGCTTGATGGGCTGTCTACCATTGAGCGCTTAGTTATATGGTGGGGTTTCCAAACACTCCTTTGGGATGTCAGATTTGAAGATCTAGGGTTGGTACTTCTGTTCCCAACATTCCATTATTTGCCTATATGGATGGATTCTCAACACATCCTCAAGGCATAATTTTGAAAGGTTGTTTGAATGAAATCTCTCCCCTAAATTCAAAATTTCATCCATTATATCACCATCACCCCAAAATGAACTAGGGTCATCATAAGAGATTTTCTTAGCTTCTTCTTTTGAATCGAGTATCATTTTATTTATTTTAGTGAACATCATTTTCTTTGGTTGGTTGGAAAATCACTGAGAATTCATTGGTACCAAGCTCATCATCATAGCTTGGTTTCTGTTCTTGATTAACCTTTTATTGGTAAGTGGGCTAGGTTGTGGTAATTTTAAGATTTATTTACTTACCTATTTCCTCCATGTTGACAATTTCCCTTCCAAATGTCTCATTTAATTAATGCATATCTTGAACATTCCCCCCTGTTGTACTTACCCTATGAAAAATAGTTTGAATCATCGCTTCAAAATAATTGGACCTGATATGGTGCTCTTCTTTCTTCAGACCATAAAACCTATCAAACTCATATGACGAACTAGCATTTGGGTTAGTATAATATGGGGAGGGGTCATTTGGATAATCACTCCAATTTCCATCTTGACCACCACATAAAGAATTATCATACTCCCAATAGGATTGAGATGGTGATTCCATCTCTCTCTGGGGAGCATATGTGCAATCTCTTTCAAAGTAGTGTCCATCATAATATGGACATGGATCATCAAGATAGGACTTCCAACTACCAAAATCATATTTTTTGGAAGGTTCCATAGATAAAAGTAAAGTAAAAATTGAAATCTACCTAACACAAAAAACAAAAGAAAATTACAAATAAATATTTACAAGTTTTAATCCAAGCAAGTAAGTTGAAATTCCAAACTAACATAATACACCAAATTATTCCCCAACAGCGATACTATTTTTGATAATTCTAAACTTACAAATCAATTTAAGTGCAAGACGTTCATCCTCAATTTATTTATCCAACTTTTGAGTTGGGGTCGAATCAACGAAGAACAATGTGAGTAGCTATCAAATTATCTAGGACCAATGGATACTTGCTAAATTCAAAACTAGATTACAAGAAGGTAAAAATAGGTGAGATTTGGAGGATATCACAACTAATATTTCTTTTGGGGTTTTCAAGTATGAGTTTGGGCTATGAATAAATAGAGTCTAAGGAATTAAGCATGGATCATGGGATTATGCTTTCCTAGGGGCAATATATGCATGGGCATGTGATGACTTGGTATAAATTCTAAATATGGGTGATGTGGTAGGCTAGGTTTGAAATCATTAAGGCTAGTTTGCCAACAAAATATCAAGGGTCTCACTCATTAACCCTTTCTAGTACCTAATGAGTGATTCAACCAAAAAAGCCTAATACCATTAGACACCCCTATTTCTAGGATGGTGCCATAAATATAGTCACTTCATAATCAACCTTATGTCAAAGATAGTGAAAACTAGAAAACTAAACCTAATAGTTGTCTACTATTGTACTGTTTCCCACTCCCTCTTTCAAGGAAGATGAGGGCTCATATAGTTAATCATAACTCCTCTTTCAAGAATGGTTAGAGCTTTCAAGAGCTTGGGATTTTCATCCATCAAATCTATTTGGGTATTTAGGTGTTTCATCAACAAATTCAAACCAATTTAATTAAGAAATTGTAGAACCTAACATTAAGAACTAGTAAATTCACAAGCAAATCACGTCCCAAGTATATTTAAAGTCTAATATAGCATAATCCCAAGAGGAAGAACTAACTACACATAGAAATAGTAAGCAAGATATACCCAATAACCTTCATTGATTAGATCTATGAAAGACTAAGTGAACATTACATAAAACTTTGAATATCTGCAAATATTCAATGGGAATTAGCTAGTACTTCACTTGGAAGGTACTCCAATGTATTCTTTACCATAAATTAATACAATATATTCTTCTTAAAGTATGGAGGCTAAGAGATAGGGAAGATGATATTCAATATGTTGATTAATTATGGTTTTAGACTTCTTTTTATTAAATGTGGGATCTGCTACATGTATTTATATTTTTGCCCTTGGGTTATATTTTTCTGCTAGACCGCATTTACAACAGCTTCATTCCAACTATAACTATGGCGACTACGGTCCTTGCCAAGCGATCATGGTATATTGTCCTTTTTGACTGACCATGATCACGGTCCTCTGACCGCGACCATGGTAACTGAGGCTATGTCTACTCCAGATCTTTAGTTGTACTTCCTTTATTTCTTTTGATCCTTTTTAGCTTTAATCCACATCTTTCCATCTCTTCAACTATGTGCCTATAAAATATGGATATTACTGTATTTAATCACAATTATGTCTCATTTATTTGTTCAAAATTACTTTATTCAATCACAATTATGTCTCATTTATTTGTTCAAAACATGGTAGTATGCATGAATGTTGAGTGCAAATGAGTTGTAAATTCACCACTCATTAGTTATGCATGAAAAATATTTGAATCTTGGTACTCAGTTTTCATCAAACTTCGGTAAGCCTGCTCAATGGAAGTTGTGTACCTAAGTTTGGTTTAGCATGGTTTCACCCATATTTAGTGGAGCACTCTTGAGTGGGTCATTCATTTTCGATAGTTTGTGTTTCAAACTTGTGAATTTTATTTTGAGGTCATTTGAGTCAGTTAGTGGCTTTGGTAGAGATAATAGACTTTAATCACCATCATTCAAGTATTCAGGGTGAATTTCATAGGCCTTGTTTGTATAATATTCCTTGTAGATTTTTGTCACAACCCAAAAAGAAAGGTTATGATGGCACTTTTCATAGATAAACCTTGAAAAGTAAGCCAACCACCCAAATTGATATGAAAGAGAAAAAAACAATAAAATCCTAGTAGGACTTCTTGAACGAAGTCAAACCATACTTTAAGGCCCCACAAAATTTCTAACTTAATTCAGTCGTTTAAGCTTGTTAAGGGGTCCTAGACTTAGAAAAAATTTAGCTAAGTGTTTAGTATTAGTTTATTTTTAGCCTTCAAAAGTTGGCAATCTCATTTTGTGACCTTA
This sequence comes from Capsicum annuum, assembly GCF_002878395.1. Classification (NCBI taxonomy): domain Eukaryota; kingdom Viridiplantae; phylum Streptophyta; class Magnoliopsida; order Solanales; family Solanaceae; genus Capsicum; species Capsicum annuum. The sequence goes on from NC_061120.1 coordinate 120,733,298, forward strand.
ATGTCCTTTGAATGTCTATATTTTAGTTAATTCATGATCAGGAAGGTCAATAGGTGAACCCAGCCAAGTTTCAGAATTTTTAGACTTCGTTTGAAGCTCCTTTGGAATTCCAAAACAGTAAGCCAACACGAGGTTGGTTCATCACGTCAATTATCACGTTGGTCAATATTTTCTCCAGCTATTACCATCAAATTCCAATGAGTCAGTCCAATCTTGGCCCGATGCATTGACTATCACATCGATGCCATTAATGTGCCGCATCGACCAGTGCATCGGTAATTTAATTTTAGTCATTAAAAGACCGCATTCTTGTAGGGTATTAGGGTCATTTTCCCCAGAACCTTAGCCCCCAAAACATGAAATTTAATAGCCTAGAAAGAAAATAAACTCATTCTTTCTCAATTTCTCTCAATAACAAGTCTTAGGGTTTTTGAATTTATAATCAAGAACTCAAGATTTCCACCATTAAATTCTAGAAATTCTTCAAAAAGGTATGTAAAGTATTCATCCAAGGGTCCCTTCCACCCACAGAGTTCAAGAAACTTCTTTTAAAAACATGAACTGTCATTTCCATGTTGTGTGCTTGAATGTAATCATGTTTATGTTGTGGTATGTGTTCCAAGTTGAAATGTTTATGTATTTCTTGATATTATGATAGCATGTAAGTTGAATTTTGATTCTCTTATATTGAAACCCTTGAATTATGTAGTCATGATGTATTAGCATTGTTGTTCATGCCCACGTATGAAGCTATACCTACCATGTGGTTGATAAAATGCTAAATTGATATTATGGTGCTTTTATGATCCTTTGGTGATCTAAATGATGAACTTATGCTATTGCCACATGTTCACAATGTCTTCCATGCTAAAGCTATACCTTGTATGTGTTTTAAGGAATGCCCATGAGATTGGTTTAATGAAATTATGATGTGTTAGCATGCATTCCTATTCATGTGCAAGTTCACGGCTTTCAAGTGATTGATGAAATACCTCATAGATTATATTATGAGTTGTTGACTATTGTTAAGTATTCAAGAATTGTCATGTCATATTATTTTTATGCTATCGATTCCTAGGGGTATTTAATACCTAACAATTTAAATGTGTGCCTAGAGCTAGAGTCATTTACAGAATAGTCTCAGTCATGTCACGATCAGTAGTACTTTAGTTCAGTTACAGAACTCTAGAAAACTCAGTAAACTCTATATCAATCCACTCCCATTCAGTATTCAGTTCAGCCCTCCATAATCTTAGTCAGCTAACGGAACTCAGTGGTATTCTGTTAGGTAACAAAACTCAGTAAACTCAGTTTAGTCCAGTTAATCTATACAATTAGCAACAAATTAGTCCAGCCTAGTATGAACTAGGAAATCTATCCAGTGTGTATTCAGTTGAGAGTAGGATTCAACACCGAGTAAACCTAAGGATAGGGTTCGCCCGCCAGCAGAGGGTGTGATCCTTAAAAGCAATCCTTGTGTATAGAACTACGTATCTAGTGTAGATAGAGATATTACCCTATGACTCTAGGGTTAATGTATCTCATTAGAGTTCTTCTACCAGTGAGGGGTTGATGGAAGAGCTCCCTATCAGAGAGGGTTAACTCACAGCTTGTATTTGCTCGTGGCATGGTACTAACACTCTTCCAACTGAGGTTACAGTTAGGACTACAAATAGTTCAGAAAGGGGCATGTTGGTTAGATGATTACCTCCCACAGTCTCAATCTCAGTCGTTAGTAAAGACCTCAGATAGATCTACAGATTTCAGGACTGTCTGATACAATCACTTAGCTTAGTATAGAACTCAGCTAGTTCCATAAAAAAATAGGACTATCAAACACAGTCACTAAGTAAGCAGTATATTAGTTACCTGTTACATCAATTAACTAGTATTCAGACTCAGTATTCAGTATTATCACAATCTTAATTATAGTTCACGTATTCATGCATGTACTCTCATTCAGTCATACTTATGTTATTCATTTGTTATTGTTCATGCTTATGAACCCTTGCATTGAGACTTACCTCACTTTGCATAACAGTACATTCATACATACTATTGTATACTTTTCTTTTGCGTTATGGTGTTATATACCATAGGTTCAGACATATGGGGTCTAGAGCACCCTTAGAAGGTCAGACTTTAAGTAGACAGAGTAATGGTGAGTCCTTATGGTTTGAGGACAAGTTTATTCATTTAGTATCTCATTTTATTTTAAGTAGATAGAGTTAGTTGGGGGCTTATCACATCAAATCCACAATTCAGAGAGTTTTAGAGGCTTTTCAGACAAGATGTTCAGACAGTATTCAGTATTTTAGATTTTAATGTTTTTATCAGATTTTATCATTTCTCTTTACAAGTACTATAGTTTTAAACCTTATGTATTTCAGCCCATTATTCCTCATTATACAGTAATACTACTCTGTTATTGAAGTAGGTACCAATCATGGGTTGGCTTGTTGTCCTTCGGGATTATGAGCATCGTGTAGCGTCCGGGGTACCAGACTCGGGGCGTTACAAACTTGCTATTAGAGCCTATGTGATACCAAATAGTATCTAAGTGAGAAAAAAATAGTCCACAATCTTTGCAAAACAGTCCACAGACAAGACACCAAACGGAAACAACAAACACAAACTTAAATGAAAAAGAAGATAGGTAACTTGACACAAAGAGAAAGCAAATGTAGCAATTAAAGCGTAAATTAAACTCTAAAACCTCTACAAAATATGTTAACAAGCACCAAGTTCTTACAGTGACCTCCAAGGAAATCAAGTCACCTCAAGATTTACCATTTCTAAGCAAAGAACAATATTGACTTTTCCAATCCCTAAGCTACAATGGCTAGTCCAAGCCCTAACTAATATCTACACTAATGTGGTCTACTATCAAGTGAGAGGATTTTCAATGTCTCATATTTTCATCATTAAATAAGTAAAGAGAAAAGACCTAGTAAGAGACTTTATATAGCCTAGCTTATAAAATAGTACAATAGAACAAAATACCCTTAATGAAAGGGAAGGTCATGGGTTGTTTGTTTAGCACGTGCAATCCCCAAAATACCCTTACTGAAGGGTGCTTCTTGAATGCTCCAAAACCATAGGGTCACACTTCAAAACTTGTAGTCTCAAATTGGTATCAAATGTAAGCCCCAAAGCAAGCTTCCACACACGGGTTTGTTTAATGACATGCTCAAAACGGGTCCTCTATGCATGTTCTCGTATCCTCGAGGTGACCAAGTCTTGAGACTCCATGTGTTGGCCTATAAAGATGTCATCAAAAGATAAGATGGCTATTTTTCCCATATCATCCTCCCCTTCTTGAAAAGGATTCGATCTCGAATCCAAACCTTGCAAAACCGAAGAGAGTACAAATAAATACAAAATCCTTATGGAATAAGTGTTAAGAGTTAGCACAACAAATCATCTCAACTTTCTAAGGTTGCACATATTTTCAATACAACCAAGGATCCTTTGAATAAAATATTAAAAACTCAATGAAAGATGTACAAAGGATTTGGTTATGAGATCCACCAAGAGTGACACTTTGCTTGTAATGTAGACCATGCAATAAGTTGGGTGCACCAGCATCAACATTTCCATATTTGGCACCGGGGTCAAACGGGAAGAGTTGCCATAGACACGGTTCTAGACAACAATCCTCTTTCCTGTGGTCACCACCCAAACTAAATGACATACTCTATACAATAACATACATATCATTGAAAGATAATAGAGAGTAGAGAAAAGTATCACTCAAGTTGACTTATACTAAGGTGCCCTTATTTGTGTACTCACTACTAGTTTCCCAATCATCACCATAAGTTCTCTTAACAATAAAGTCAGACAAAGTTGAAGAAGAAGTAACTTCCAAGACTAAACATTCCTTACCCTGAAGAGTACTCTCATTTTTCAAGAAGAGATTTTCATATTTAGGAGGAATGTTGTCACACCATAGTTGGTTAACATAGAGGGTATAGCCTCGAAGGTAAGCTATACCATCTTTTTCACCACTAGGCTCAGTAGGAGTGTTTATATCATTTTCAAACAAGACATTATACCTAAAGAGTGTATGATCCACCCATAGGAAGATTTGGAACAAGCAAGTTCCTCACTCTCTAAGAGATCAATAAGGAGTTTCAAAGCGGTTTCAAGCACAAGATTGTCCAAAGAATAGCTCTCGGGTTAACTCCTCTTTTGTTGACCAACTTTTTCAAATACTTCACTCACTTGAGTTTGATTTATCACATCACACACAAAATTAAATGGTGGACAATTTTCATAAATAGGTTGATTAACATCAATTACACAAGACGATGTACTTTTGCTCAACATATAGGCTTAAACACTAGGTGCACATAAATTGATCTTACATGAAGAGTCAATTTGGTCATCAATAAAATCAACTAGTGTATCCATACTCAAAACATATACATCATTAACAAAAGGCAAAGATTCATTAAACTAACAAACAAGTAAGCTACTACTCACACTCAATGGGCTACTAGCCATAGAATTATTATTCACATGCACAAAAGTGTAAGAGTTAGCTATTTTACCTTGAAGTTCTTGAGTCAACTCTTCTTTGCCGTGTTGTGAAGGGCCTCTACAAGATTGGGCAGAAAATTCACTTTAGAATTGCTCTCCTTCACTTTCCATATCGGTACCTACACAAATGTCCTTAGAAATAGAAGGACAAACAATGTTAGCTCGGTTTGGTGAAAATCCCCTCACTTCGCTCCACACAACCTCTCCTTTTTCCACTCTTAGATTACCACCTTGCACACCTTTACTCCTCTCAATATTTTATCTTTCATAAGCATTATGATTGGAGTAAGTATTCACTTTTCTTTTCAGATCAGGCAACATATATGTCACGAGGTGATTTCCCCACCTGTCTTTTATAACATTTGGCCAATTTTGCATATTTGGAACTCTATGTTGTACAAAATAATCACCACCTAAGCATACATGATCATATGCCAATGAAAGAATATCACACCACACCTCCTCATGGTATTTAAATTGGGAGAAGACAACCTTAACCCTCTCGGTAACCTTAAACCCATCCAAGAAGTATGGCAAAACTAAAGGCCCACGAGACAACCCCAAGTAGTCAACCATGGATAGAATGATGTAGTTACTATAGTGCCTATCATTTAACACAATGAGGCAGCCCGGTATCCCATAAGTAGTCACCTTTCCAAAGTGTACACTCTTTCTCAGATCAACATTGTAAACCACAAGAGTACCCCTCGGTTTTGGAGATGCATAACCTCTTCTTCTCGTTGGACAAACTTCACTAGAGCTAGTATAACCATTCACACTATATCGACCTTGATAAGAAGTACTACAAGGTGGAGAATATGACTCTTCACACTCCTCATGTGTACTCTCATCATAGCTCTCATAAGCTTTGCAAATGAAAGGGTTATACCTAACACCAAATCTAGGTTTAGAGTGAGAAGTGTAAGACTTCTAACATGCCCCAACATCATCATAAGATCCATCACGACGTCCTACATCTTCTCCAAATTCACCATAAGAACTAGGCACTTCATTCACCTCATTTTCCCTCTCAAAAGCATAACTCTCAAATCTGTCGAAGTTTTCGTTATGGCTATTTTCATAGCCTCCACAATCCCCCTTAACTTCGTAGCCATAAAACCCCTCACTACAATCATAGTCTCCCATGTTGTAGTCATAATAATCCCCGGCTATCGAAGACATATTCCCCTTATATCACCTTTGTACCTACACAATGAACAAACAAGATTAGTAGTAAAAGCTCCTCACCAACACACTTATACACACACCTTTGTGATTCTCACAATTAGAGCGGTGAATATTGAAAGTAGCTTATACTCCGGTAGTCAATACGATGTCAATTCTACTTGGAGGTCGGAATGGATTCTTGTTTGATCGAATCAAGACACAAAAACAAAATTTATTTACGAACTTGAAACAAAGAAAATACTACGACTTACAAACGAGAAAAGCACAAAATACAATGCTTAACATGAAAGAAAGCATACTCAAAATCCAATATATAATCTAGTAGGTAATTACTAGTTTACTAATTAGTATGAGAACCAACAAAATGGAAACCAATAGAATCAAAAAAGTGAAACTAGGAATTCCAACCTTCTTGAGATATTGATGATGTGTCACTTGACTATTGGTCGATGTATAAAAAAAATGTTATTGAAGTTGAAAATTTTTGTTTCATAATTTTAGTTGTTAAAATTTCACAAAGATGGGGGGGAATTTCGGTTTTGGTAGGTTAAAAAACAAGACTTTAAGTCCTTTTTTTTCAAAATTCAAACCTTATCCAACTTTCACCTTTTTGGAAAGAAAACCTTTTAGAGGTCTTGTCCCCCTTTCATCTTTTGGCTTGTCTAAAAAAATGAACTTACTCCCTTTTGGTATTTTGGGAGGTCTTTTGTTCTTTTTCCCCTTTGTTAATGCCTTAAAAGTTGTTTCAAGACTAACAAGAACCCACACTCTCTTCCCTTTGAATTTGGATAAAAAAAGCCTTTTACAAGACTTCTTCAACACAACATAAGAACTTCAACAACAACAACAACAAAACCGTCCACTCTTCCCACATCAGCTTGCAATTTTTTTTCTCAAGAACTTAGGTTGGACTCAAGTAGTCTTAGAGATAAATAAAATCAACAAAATAAATAACAAAGACAATCAAAATAACACATAAATCTAGATACAAATTCGGCCAAACAACAACAACACTTCAGCCAAGTTACTAAACCCATAGAATAACATCTTTTTGTGAGATTTTCAATCTTGGATACCTCTTATTATGTTAGGAAACAAGTATATAACACTAGAACACACAAAACAAAAAAAATCACAAGAAAACTAGGCTTCAAATTTTGGCCTAAACACAAAAACGTGGACAGATTACTATTTTTTAGTTTTTCAGCTTTTCAACACTTTTTCTTTATTTGTTAGTGAACAAACCCAAGATTGATCTTGCGGTAACAAATTCAATGATGGATCTGATACCAAATGATACAAAACTGTATCTAAGTGAGAACAAAATAGTCCACAATCTTTGCAAAATAGTCCACATGACAAGACACCAAACGAAAACAACAAACACAAACTTAAACCAAAAACAAGATAGGTAACTTGACACAAAGAGAACACATAATGTAAAAATTAAAGAGTAAATTGAACTCTAAAACCTCTACAAAATATGTTAACAAAAACCAAGTTCTTACGGTGACCTCCAAGGAAATCAACTCACTTCAAGATCCACCGTTTCCAAGCAAAGAACAATATTAGCTTTTCCAAGCCCTAAGCTATAATGGCTAGGACAAACCCTAACTAAGAACTACACTAAGGTGGTCTACTCTCAAGAGAGAGGATTTTCAATGTCTTATATTTTTATTATTAAACAACTAAAGAGAAAAGACCTAATAAGAGACTATATATAGCCTAGCTTATTACATAGTATATTGGATCAAAATACCCTTAATGAAAGGGGAAGTCATGGGTTATTTATTTAACATGTGCAATCCCCAAAATATCCTTAATGAAGGGTGCTTCTTCAATTCTCCAAAACCATGGGGTCATGTTTCAAAACTTGTAGTCTTGAATTAGCATCAAATGCAAGCCCCCATGCAATCTTCCACACACTGGTTTGTTTAATGACATGCTCAAAACAGGTCCTCCATGCATTTTCTCGTATCCTCGAGGTGACCAAGTCTTGAAACTCTATGTTTTGGCCTCTAAAGATGTCATAAAAAAGATAAAATATGCATTTATCCCCTATCACTAAGGTTCAATAGAGTTCTAGGAAGTATGAAAGTCATATCTAGTAGAGTCTTGTTCATGGATGTGTAGCACACCACACTTATGCATAGGAGACTGTGAGATGTTATAGGAACAGTTTCCCTTTTTTAATTATTCATGTTATACGAGTGAGCATGAGCTCCATTTAAAATCTTATTCTAATCTATTTCTTGTTTTTGGTTACAAAACATGCCTTCCAAAAGGACTAACAAAAGAAGAACCGAAAACCAGCCAGCAGCCCAGCCCATTCAAGCAGATCCCCTGGATGAGCATGTCTCTCATGTAAAATTCAAAACTGCATTCACTACTCTAGACAATTCAATAGCAGCCTAAAATAAAATGGTCAGCTGCCGTTCTGGACAACCTAGTGGCCAATATTATTGCATCCAGGATTTGGGATTTTACCCGAATCAATCTTCCTTTATTTTCAGGATGTAAGCCAGAAGAGGATCCACAGGAGTTCCTCGATCAAGTGTAAAAAGTCACACATTTCATGGGAGTGAATTCCAATGAGAGTGATGAGTTAGCTACCTATCAGCTACAAGATATAGCCCATACATGGTTTAAGTAGTAGAAGGTAGACAAGGGTGCAGATGCAGAGGCCATAGAATGGGAAGAGTTTGCTATGGCTTTTTCAGATAGATTATTTCCCTTAGAGATAAAAGAAGCCATGGTGTTAGAGTTCATTAATCTTAAGCAAGGAAGTATGAGTGTTAAAGATTATTCCCTTAAGTTTACTCAGTTAGCCACGTATGCTCCCTATGTAGTGGTAGAAAATAGATCCGGAATTAGCAAGTTTGTGTTTGGGGTATCGGGTAGAGTGGTTAAAGAGTTCAGGACTGCAATGTTGATTAAGGAGATGGAGATATCTAGACTTATAGGCCATGCTCAATAGATAGAGAAGTAGAAGTTTAAGAAGATGGAGAGAGAAAATAAGAGAGCTAGAACATGTAATTTTAGCTTCTCTCAGCCTAAGTCTTAGGGTGGAATTCATTCTCAGTTCCTCCCAAAATCATTATCCCCAGTTCCATCTTCAACTAGTGCACTAGTACCAAAGTTCAAGAATAACAGTCATGATGGGGCGCCAGGCTCCAAGACCCAGAGTAGTGCAAGTTGGGTTCGTACCAACCTATTTTATGAAGAATATGGTAAGAATCATTAGAAGGTGTGTAGAGATAGTAGTGATGTGTGTTTTGGATGTGGCGCGTCAGGTCATAGAGTTCGATATTTTTGTAAGCTTGGCCTATGAAGTCAGCACAGCCATTCTTCAGCTCTGTCTGATCATTTGAATCAGTGGGGTGACACTTCTAGTGCCGCCAGTAGGAAGCGCCCAAATAGGATTTATGAACTTTAGTCTATGAAAGATCGAGAAATTTCTCCTGATGCGGTTACTGGTACGTTACAGACCTCTCTTTTCACATGTTTATTCCTCATCCAATTCAGGAGCTTCTCTGTCTATTGTAACTCTTTGTATAGCAGTTAGCTTTAAAGTCAGACAAAATATTAACAAAACCTTTCTCAGTCTTCTCCCTAATTAATCAGTCTATCATAGCCTGACAGGTATATAGGAAGTGTTCAATTAAGATATCTCAGGAAGTCAGGCTTCCAGATTTCAGTAGTAATATTAGTATGTGTAGTAAAGTAAAGGGTGGGAATGATGCCTAATCCACCTTTACCTCTGTTCAAATTTTTGTACTTCATTTATCATGATACCTACGCATGATTTATGTCTCAGCTCCATGAACACAGCTTTTATTGACGCACTTTCTATAGAATTGTGTGTGCTTACAGATCCTAGTATGAGGAGTTAAAGCTTACTCAGTAGTATGAATCATGTTCCATGAGTGCAGAAATCACCAAACTTAGGTCATGAAGCTCATAATTACTACTCTCATGCCTTACAGTGTGTTTAGCTCCTTTACCATCTCGATTACAGTCTTTATTATAGTCTCAGACATAGTGTCAACCTCAATCTCAATCCAATAATTAAATTCATAACTTGATTTAGTCTCAGGATTGCTCGACTATAGCAAAAAGTTATCAGTTACTCAGATTTTTAGTATCTCATACCTCAGTTTTTAGGCTATTTCAGAATCATATCAAATGCCTGGTCTTGTATTATTAAATATTACAATTTTTGTGAATTTTTTCTCAGTTATTTAATGTTATCCAGTCAGTCGTTACCTCGTATACATGACACTCTACGGTCTTAGTTTAGTTATTCAGGCTAAGTACAGTTTTGTCTTGCAGAGACAGTAATTTAGTAAATCCAATAAGTTAGTATGCTTACGAATTTGTGCTCAGAACCCATGCAAATAGTTTTAGTATTCTAAGGTGAAGAGTTCTACTAAGGTGGAGAGTATAGTTGAAAGGATATCTTTAAGATTAAAATTTTTAGTTGCAGTGCATAAGGCTTAGCCACTTCATCTTAGATAATGTTTCATAAGCCATGACTCACATTATAGAACTTATTCAAACCATGCCAAGATTTCCATATCCCCTAAAGACACTAGAACATTCCATAAATTATGTCAGAAAAAGGCTTCATTCGATTATAAGTTTTTAGCATAAGTTAGTCCGCAGAGCCTGTGATTCAGTTTAGCAGGTAGGTGGATAAGTTTGTATGGTTTCCCATCTTTATATTCATTCGTGCTATCTAAAGTCTCATGAATAAAAATGTTCCAAGATGGGGCAACCAGGTAGTTGTGTATTCATCCCAGACCATGTATCATGTCTTAGTTTTAGGCCCTAGATATGATATCCAGATAAGACTCGATTCGTAGGTTCCCTGTGCACCATCCTAGTTTTCCTCAGTATCTTAGCCAAGTATGTATTCTTCGAGAGACATAATCTCCCAAGGAGGGAGATGCTTGATAACTCCCGAGCTATTATGTCCTAAACTGTCCAGCTTCTCATCACATCATGAATCTAGTTTGGAATGGTGTCTACTCATAGGTTGACCCTTAAGTTCCAATCTCAGCCGTGAGATATGTATTTAGAGGCTCAGTTCAGTGGCTGATATTCAGTCCATATATCACACTTCAGACTCAGTAATGTCCCCAAGTCCCTCTAGTTAAATTTCTTTGGCCGGATTACTCCGTTAAGGGAGCTACTTGGGAAGCAGAACTAGACATACGGACCAAGTATCCTCAACTCTTCTCAACTAACTTAGACTTAGCCCAAGGTAATGGCTTTCCTTAAGCTTATTCAGTTTCATGCTCAGATTTTCTTTACAAACTTGGTGTCATTTACCATTGCGTACTCAGTCATATATTCTTTAGTTAGTCCAGTCATGTATTCATGAATCAGATATGCATGATCAGTATAAGAAAATCAGATTATCAATACTCCCAGTCATGCATTCATGAATTAGCTGAGTCATGTACTCATGAAATTTAGCATGTCGGTAATATCAGTCCTATAATCAGGTCCCAGTTATTTATGTCTAGTAAGAAGATTCAAACTATTAGTACTCTAAGTTTAGTCAGTCTCATTTGAGAATGAATATTCCTAAGGGGGATATATTGTAAGACCGCACAAAATTTCTAACTTAATTCAGTCCTTTAAGCTTGATAAGGGGTCCTAGACTTAGAAAAATTCTTGCTAAGTATTCAGATTTCATTTATTTTTAGGCTTAAAAAGTTGGAAATCTCATTTTGCGACCTTAATGTCCTTTAAATATCTATATTTTAGTTAATTCATGATCAGGAAGGTCAATATGTGAACTCGAGCAAGTTTTGAATTTTTTGGACGTCATTTGAAGCTCCTTTGGAATACCAAAATAGTGAGCTAATAAAATCTTGGAGCGTTGAGCCGATTATTGCATTGGTTGATATTTTCCTCAGATACCAGTGCCAAATTCCAGTAAGTCAACATGATCTTGGTGCGACGCGTCGACTATCGCATCGATGCCATCGATGAGCTGTATCAACCTGTGCATTGGTAACACCATTTTTATTCATTAAAAGGCCGCATTCTTGAAGGGTATTTGGGTCTTTTCCCCTGACCCTCAACCCCCAAAACACGAAATTTAATAGCCTAGAAAGAAAATAAACTCATTCTTTCTCAATTTATCTCAAGTACAAGCCTTAGGGTTTTTAATTTTTAAATCAAGAACTCAAGATTTCCATCATTAATTTCCAGAAATTCTGTAACAAAGTATGTAAAGTTTTCATTGAAAGGTCCCTTCCACCCGTGGAGTTCAAGAAACTTCTTTTAAAAACATAAATTATGATTTCCATGTTATGGGTTTGAGTGTAATCATGTTTATGTTGTGGTATGTGTTCCTAGTTGAAATCTTTATGTATGTCTTGATATTATGAGAGCATGTAAGAATTGTGATTCTCTTAAATTGAAAATCTTTAATTATGAAGTCATGATGTATTAGCATTGTTGTTCATTCCCAAGTATGAAGCTATGCTTACCATGTGGTTGATAAAATGCTAAATTAAGATTATGGTATTTTATGATCCTTTGGTGATGTAAATGATGATCTTATGCTATAGCCACATGTTTACACTGTCTTCCATGCTAAAGTTATACCTTGTATATGTTTGATGGAATGCTGAGATTGGTCTAACGAAATTATGATCTGTTAGCATGCATTCCTATTCATGTGCTAGTTCATGGCTTTCAAGCGATTGATGAAATGCCTAATAGAATGCATTTTGAGTTGTTGACTATTGTTAAGTATACAAGAATTGTCATATCTTATTATTTTTATTCTATTGAGTCTTGGGGTAATTAATAACTGATAATTTAGCTGTGCGCCTAGAACTAGTGTCAGTTACAGAACAGTCTCAGTCAAGTCACAATTAGTAGTACTCTAGTTCAGTTATAGAACTCAGGAAAACTCAGTAAACTCAGTATCAATCTAGTCCCATTCAGTATTCAGTTCAATGCTTCATAATCTCAGTCAGCTAACAAAACTCAGTAGTATTCTGTCAGTCAATGAAACTCAATAAACTCAGTTCAGTTCAGTTATTCAGTAAAATCAGTAACAGATCAGTCCAGCCTAGTATCAACTGGGAAATCAATCCAGTATCTATCTAGTTGGGAGTAGGATTCAGCATCGAGTAAACCCAAGGATAGGGTCTCACCCGCCAACAAAGGATGTGATCCTGAAAAGAAATCCATGCATTCCAGAACTATTTAGCCAGCGTAGGTTGAGATATAACCATATGAGTCTAGGGTTAGTACATCTCATTCAAGTTCTCCAACTAGCGAGGGGCTGATGGAAGAGCTCCCTGTCAAAGAGTGTTAACTCATAGCTGGTCTTTACCCATGGCAAGGTACTAATACCTTCCAACAAGGGTTATAGGTTGGACCCCAAATAGTTTAGAATGGGGCATGTCGATTAGATGGTTACTTCCTGTAATCTTAGTCTTATTCAGCAGTAAAGAACTCAGATAGTTCTATAGATTTCAGGACTATCAGATGCAGTCACTCAGCTCGTTATGAAACTCAGCTAGTTCCATCAGACATAGGACTGTAAGACAAAGTCACTAAGTAAGCAGTATATTAGTTATCAGTAACATCAATTAATCAATATTCAGACTCAGTATTTGGTATTATCACGATCTCAGTTATAGTTCATGTATTCATACATGTACTCTCATTCAGTCATGCTTATGTTATTCAGTTGTTATTGTTCATGCATATAAATAATGCATTCAGCCTTACCTCACTTTGCATACCAGTACATTCACACATACTGACATATACTTTTTTTGTGGTATGGCATTTTATACCATAGGTTTAGACATACGGGATCTAGAGAACCCTTATCAGATGATACTTTCAGCAGAACGAGTAGTGGTGAGTCCTCATACTTTAAGGACATATTTATTCATTTAGTATCTCAGTTTATTTTTAGTAGTCGGAGTTATCTTGGGGATTATCCCATCAACTCCACTGTTTAGATAGTTTTTGAGGCTTTTTAGACTAGATGTTCAGGCAGTATTTAGTATTTCAGATTATGATGATTTTATCAGATTTTATCATTTCTTTTTATAAGTATTACAGTTTTGAATGTTATAGCATTTCAACCTATTGTTCCGCATTATACAGTATTATTACTTTGTTATTGCAGCAGGTACAATTCATGAGTTAGCTTATGGTCCTTTAGGAATATGAGCACCGTGTAGCGTCCAGGGTACAAGACTCGAGGCATTACACATACATACATAAACATTATGGAAATTTGAATATAAAAAAATACATAAACCATCCTAAAAGTTGGTGTCATAGTGTGATAACAACTAAGTACATCTCGACGTCAAAAACAACATAACCAAAAAAGCCAAAAGAAAACATAAGTGTATCTATGAAAGCATAAAGCGACATGAACCAGATAGATGAAGTTAGAGGTTAACTGCGAAAGCATCAATTGACCACTACCTCAAGAATATTCCAAGCACCGCCAATGCAATATCGTGTGATTAACTCATACCTAGATATGCATAGAAAGGGAACAGAAGGGATAGGTATGTTCCACTTGTACTCACTTGAATCATAGGCCAACTGAGCAAAGTAGAAAATAAAGTTTATAAAAACATACTATGGGCATGTCACCTTCAATCAAAAAATATTCCAAATGGTAGCCGACACCGTCTCCAACAAAAATTCTAGTTATAACATAAATATCAGGCATAAGTATGAAATGAAATACAAAAATAAATAGACATCAAATCAACAGGAAAGTACAACACATTAGATTCATAATATATGAAACAAAATAAAAATGATAATGATGATGATGATGATGATGGTGTGATATGTCTGAGGCTATCGCACAACCTCCGAATATACATATCAAGCACTGCTGCCGAGGTAGGACCCATGGAGGGTTCTCAACCCATATATTATCTAATTACCAATACCAATATAATTCCATTATCCATAACTCCTCGATAGAACATGAACTTTGGTAGAGGGTTTTTAAAGATGTCATATTTCAGTAAGAAATATCGATATTACCATAGTGTTACTAAAGCCTCATGAATGTATATATGCTATTAGGATGTAATTCTCACAACCTATCAAGAATGGAAATTTCAAATACAACCAATACATTAGTATTGAGCTAGAATCCACTTAATAAACCTACTATCCATGTTTAAGTATAATCTATTTACCATTAGAGTGAAATACACAAGTAATATGTCATTGATACCACATAAACCCTAACTTAAACATATAGCCAACAACATCATTAAAACTCCCACTCTAGTTACACATACCAAATAGTGTCTGAAAACACCAATAACAACAACATAGGCTCCACACAGGAACATAACAATAATAACACCATCTTTAAGATTAGTAACCATACCCAGAGCATGTATTTTTTATCAGTATTATATACCCAACCTAGTTTGAAAAAATTTAAGTCATAACTTACCTCAAACAAAGAAAGCCCAGTCCAAAATCCTCTAATAAACAAGCATTTCCCTCACAAATAGCCTCAAAATAAACTAAGACTTATAAATAAAGAATCTACATGAAAAAGAAAACAAAAGGTACTTATATAGCTTATTTTAAATACGGGTTCAAAATGGACCTTGAAATGTGTTTTAAAAAAAAAGTAAAATAAGAATTAATGTTCATAAATACATTATAGGACAAAAGGAATCCATAGTATAAAATCCAAGAGAAAATAGGTTAAAAAAGTTAAATCTTGAAGAAAGCCATTTTAGGACTTTTGAGAAAGAATTCACAAATTTCACTTTTAAAACCATATTTTAACAATCTTTAAATGACAAGAATTAAAGAAAAATAATTGGAATAGGCATTTGGAGCTTAACCAAGATTGAAAATAGAATAAATTTAAAAAAACTCTAAAACCAAAGCTTCAAGTCTCAAAAATGGTGGAAAATACAGAAAAAATCTATTTACTTGCAGTACCATTTGACGCTATAAAGTGGTCAAATGGCCTCTTTAGTTGTCACTGGTAAAGTTGTCATGTATCAATTTAGTAATACCCACTTGCATGCCAATTTGCTAAAGTGTACAAGGGGCCTCCTTAGTGGCCTCAACTAAAGCAGATAAGGCCAGCTTTTCCCAGCTTGGGTCGAGTTGCTAAAACAGCCAAAATTACTCGTTAGAGCCGACTGATAAGCCTGACAAAATAAAGCTTTAGCGCCCATCACTAAAGTGTCTGAAATGTTGGTTTAGAGACTTTACAAACTAGGTGGTGCACCAGCTGAACTTTTAAATTTTACAAGTCTTTGCCAAGACCTCAAGATTCATCTAGATTCTTGAGAATAAAAACAAATGATGCTACTATATTGAACCTTTAGTTAATATTCTATATTTCTTCTTATTTTTAGTGTTAAATCCTTTCAATAGCCTTCCAATGTCATTTATGATTTATTAGAACTAATAGTTTGGTTATCGGGTAGTTTTTTTATTTTTTAGAGCCAATTCTCTATTTTGATGTCTTTGCTGGTTTCAAATGGCCACCAGGTGAAAACTTTATCAAAACTATTTTAAATGAAAATTTCAAATTTTCCAACAGATCCATAATATAAATTTAAGGCTACATAGATCTTTGGTTCTGCTCCTGATACAACCGAGCTCATTTTGACCTATTGGTAGAAAAGTTGGAAAATTAAGAATATGGGTATAGAACCCATATTTGGTTGAAACGACCTTGGATGGAGAATCCAAATTTTCCATTATGTTCAGAACATTCAATTTTTGTGTGTTTATTTTGTTCATCTATTTATATCAGATTCTGAATGAATCCCGAGGCCTTAGCAAAAATTTAGAGAAATTTCCAAGTTTCAACAAATAACTGGCGCCTCTATGGTCGCACCTCTTAAGTATCAATCTTACCAGTATGTGAAGAGAGGGTAGTGCCATCTCAACAAGGGATGTGATAATCTCCATACTTTTTTCTTATGTTAGGGTGTGCGATTGGACACCTGGATGTGCGATCACAACACCCGATTACCAGGAATTGGTATAAATAGACCACTTATGTCTCAAATTAGTCTATTTTTGCATCCATGCCTTGAGAGAAAAAAAAAACTTAAAGAGTGTGGTAACTCAAAATTTAGGCTTGTGGGTTATTTGAAAGCTTGTTTAATATATATTTTTGTGATTATCATTCGAACTAAGGTAAGATTTCACGTTTTTTTTTTAAATTTTGATGATTTCTTGGCCAAAACCCGAAAAGCTTGAGGGCTTGATTTTAAGCCCAATTTATACTGGTTTTTACCCATTCTTAAGCGTTATAATTCCTTAATGATATGTGAATGTAGGGTTGGGCTTGGAAATGTAATTTTTTGAGTAGGACCCATGTGGGGTTTTGATGTTGTTTCTGGAGCCAAAGTACAATGGTGCGAAATGGGTATCGTTGTTATGGTATTAACATTTAGATTGTGATTCTGATAGCTTGGCATTTTTTGAGGCTTCTTGAAAGGTAAAAACCAAGGTACAGTAGTTTGTGACATTTCTTCAACGTCGATGTAGACTAGGTTTAACCCTAATTAGATTAAAGAACTTCATAGTATATTAATGATATTTTGTTAGACTAGGATAGGTTTAGGTGTTGGTTTTATGGATTTCAAAACTTGGGTTTAGTTGATCGGCTTAGGATATTTTGATACCATAAGTTTGAATCCTTTAACTTGTTCCCTTAAGCTTTAGTTGAATTCGAATTTATCACTCATGCTTAGAATGAGAATGAATTAGTTTACTCAAATTAGTCAAATTTAACCTAGTTACTCATGTTTTAGGTAATTTCTTATCTTAGGGTTAACTAAGGTCTGTTTAACATCTAAAAGTAGATTTAGATACCTTTAGCCTAGTTTGGGTCAAACTTTGTCTAAAATGGAACTCGAGGATTAGAGTGGACTCTTAACCTACCTTAGGCTTTGACACATGTTAGGTTTGGGTAACCTTGATGCCGATTAACTCTTGAAAAAGGGGTATTTAGGTTATGGTGAGAAATCTTAGTACTTGATGATATTGTTGGTAGATGTAAAGAACGATTACATTGTTGTTTATGCTATTATGATGATGATAATTATATAATTATTACCGGTTCAATTTCAAGTCTTTTAGATATTTATGATTTATTCAAATCCGAGCCTTGGTGATATTTATGATCGATTTAATTTTGAGTATTGATGATATTTATTACTAGTTAAAATTTCAGTCTTAATGATATTTATGCCTAATTCAATTCTAATTCTTAATGGTACATATTTAAGGTTCAATTCCAGTGATGAATATAATTACATATTCAAGTCCGAATATATATATATATATATTTATATTTATTCCATGGTGTATTATGGCATGAAAAGTGGTGGTTAGCTAATATTATAATGGCTAATGATAAAGGATGCCTAGTTGATAAAATGGTGAATTTGAGATAAGTAGTAACTAGTTGATGGATAATGTTAGAGATAAAATGGGCTAATGATTGACTAGAGGTTTATGGAATAAGGTTTGTAAATTGCCATGTGGTGGTGTAGTGCCAAATGATGGCGAATTATGGAAAGATAGTTAATTATAATGTAGATTGACTACTTCCTTTTCTCTTGGGTGTATTCTCTAATCATATTGGATGGTGTAATGAGTTCTTTCCTTTTCTGCACCAATTGGCATATGAGGGCAAATTTTTAGTGAAGTTTGTATGTGGTACATTGTTACATTTTGTTATCATTATAATCTTAGTTTATGTACTAATTATGAATAGTAATGATGGAGATGATTCAGGTTTGATTTTGTACCTAGGCTTAGTTACGTTTTCTTGTATTTAATCATTTTTATATCATGACTTAGCTTAGTTGGCTGATGATGCTTATAGAGTACCCATTGTTTTGGTATCCATACTACACTTCTGTACCTTTTTGGTGTAGATCTATGTAATAGTTATCGGCATTGACCGCAGAGTTGATCTTTCGGGGATATGGTGGCTCTTGGAATTAGAGTCACCTATTTTTTTCTATCTTTATGATTTAGTCTTTTATTTTAAGATATATTTCTGACTATTCTAAGTATGATGAGTTGTATTACTACTTAGATGCTCTTGCACAAGCTCTACCAAGTCATGGTATTGGTATTTATTTGTTGACAGTTTTATCCATTAGAACACTATTTATTTA
Source organism: Capsicum annuum (assembly GCF_002878395.1). Lineage (NCBI taxonomy): Eukaryota > Viridiplantae > Streptophyta > Magnoliopsida > Solanales > Solanaceae > Capsicum > Capsicum annuum. The sequence continues at coordinate 120,752,233 of NC_061120.1, forward strand.
TGACTTTTGTTCATTAAATTTAGCCTATGTTGGGCATTTTATCCCAAAATTAACACATTGTACTAGCTTCAAGTTAGGGTTTTCGTTTACCTACTTGCGAGATTTAGTAAGTCGCATCATGACTCGTAAATTTGGTCATGAAAAATTAGCATCAAACCCTAGGTTTAACTAGTATTGTTACTACAAGACCAAGGGTCTTGTAAAGACTTATAAATTTAAACAATGATGTCCATTTCCAAACTTTGGGAAGCTATGTAACATTCTTAGAAGTTCTAAACTCTCTTCACTCAAACTGTGGAAGAGTCAGAGTTTGTTAGTAGAGTATTTCTTTGACTGTACTCTTTTGTAAATGGCCAGGACATGCGCTACTTCTACGTGAGATGAGCATCCCAAGATCGAGCCTAGGGATCCTACTTTGTTTTGCGTATGATGTAGAGGTCATGGACATTCTTGTGATGTGTCCCCAGCTACGTTTAAGGATAGGCCGCCTTCCCCAAACCCTATTCCTGCTCCTTTTCCTGAGTTAGAAGTGTTTCTGCCAAAGCCAACAATGGACCAATGACTAGCCCAGGCTCTACTAGGTTCTATTCATTCCTCATTGCCCTGAGATACATTAGTTTAGCTGTTGGGTTTAGTTGGTGGGGTGTCATATGATGGTGCACAGTCTACTGATCAGAGTGGTATTGAGGTGGTGGCATAACTTGTATCTATAGCTCATAATGTTAAGGTTTCTCCTACAATAATAGTTGCTCAGCTGGTATTAGCCCAACCAATAGTTTCTAAGACTATTATGTCTTTCGAGGAGCTTAAAATGATAGGTATATTCTTGGGATTAACTCCGCCTAGTTTTTTTGGTTCCTCAGGCAAGGATGCATATGAGTTTCTGATTCTTGTAAGGATAGGCTTCATAGTTTGGGCCTTGTTGAGGTTCATCGTGTAGATTACACCATAGTTTAGTTGGACTAGTCTGCTCATCATTCGTGGAAAGGTTATACGGATTCTATACCAGCTGGATCTTCTCTATTGTCTTGGACTAAGTTCTCTGAGATATTTATGGAGAAGTATATGCCTCACAACCTTAGAGATTATTTAAGGGATCAGTTCTGTAGATTAGAACCAGGCTCTAAGAAAGTTGTAGTGTATGTGGCTTATTTTCATGAGTTGGCTAGGCATGTGACTTTGAATCTTGAAACTGAGTATGGGAGGGTTCATTGATTAATTATAGGGTTGAGACTTCCTATTCATATATCAACTCAGATTTTGGTCCTTGGAGGAAGATTTTTTGTAGTGGTTTTAGATTTGTTATAGTAATAGAGGAGATGAATTTTGAGGCCCAAGGGGAAACTATAAGAAGTCTAGATATCAAGGCCCTTTTAATGGGAGCCGTAGTAGTTCCTAATTTAGAGGTAATAGTTCTCATGGTTAGTATTCTCTGAATCCATCTTATTAACCTCAAACTTAACCTAGTGGATCGGTTTAGGAAGTTTTTCATATTACTAATAGAGGTCAGTTTAGTTCTAGTGATTGCCTTAGTCACAATATTGGTTGGTCGTTGATAGGTGTGTCCACTTTTTATTCTTGTCAAGATTATTTTACTGGGTCAGTTTAACCTATTAGATCAGGTTCAGCTTCGATGACATATTTTAGTTTTAGGTCATTTGATCATTTTATGCGTGACTGAACTGATCGTGGGGAGATTGTTCTGTCAACAAAAGGTACTTCCCCTATTAGAGTCATTTATCCGTCAATTAGAGGTGGTTCTCATGGTCACATGGGTGGTTCCCAAGTTGTTTGAGATATTTCTCAGGAAGGTTGGACAGTAGGTCAATCAGGTACCCCATAAGGTGCCGAGCATAGTCCATTGGATGCATACCTGCTTCACCCAAGGATTAGACGTCGGATGTTGTTGCTACAGGTACCATTTTGGTGTATTGCCAACCAGCCCTTACTTTATTTGATTTGGGATCCACTTATTCTTATATTATTGCTTCTTATGAACCATGATTGGAGTTGTCTTATTATTTATTATCTGGGCCATTGTGTGTATTTACTCCCACAAATGATTCTTTAGTAGTGCATCAAGTATTCATATGATATGTTATAACAGTTAGGGATGTTTATACTTATATTGATCTTATATTTTAGATATGGTGGGTTTTGATATGATTCTAGTCATGGACTAGTTATCAAACTAATAAGAGGTCATAAATTGGTTTGCCAAGACTATTACATAAGCTATGTCGTGCACACTGTAAGACCTCGCAAAATCCTACGCTTAATTCAGTCTTTTAGGCTTATCAAGGGGTACTAGACTTAGAATATTTTAGGTAAGCACTCAAACTTAGTGTCATATTAACCTACTAAGGTTGGCAATCTTATTTTACGACCTTTACGTTCATTAAATATTGATGTTTAGGTTGATTTATAATAAGGAATGTCCGTAGGTGTTTCCAAATAAGTTTTTGATTTTTTGGACTTCGTTTGAAGCTCCGTTGGAATCCCAAAACAGTGGATCAACATGATCATGGTGCGCCGCATCGACTATCTCGCTGAATACCATTTTCCCTAGCTACCAGCATCTAAGTCCAGTGAACCAACACGAACATGGTGCGATGCATTGTCCATCGCGTCTATGCCATTACTGCGCTGCGTCAACTGGCGCATCGGTAACCTAGTTTTCAGTCATTAAAAAACCACAATCTTGGGGATATTCAGGTCTTTTTCCCTCAACCTTCAGCCCCCAAAATACGAAATTAAACTCCCTATAGAGAAAATATAGTCATTCTTTTTGAAATTTCCTCAAGAGCAAAACCCTAGAAGATCCAAATTCAAATCAAGAACTCAAGATTCAACCATAAACATTCAAAAATTCTTCAATAAAGGTATTTGAAGTGTTCATCCAAGGGTTCCTTCATCCCTTGGAGTCCAAGAATCTCTCATGAACTTGAAGTAATTGATTTTATAATTTCCATGGTTGGAATTAAAGTGTATCTGTGATTGCTATTTTGATTAAGTTCCTAATTCAAGATTATATGTATATATCTCATGTGAAATTGATCATTATGTGTGTAGATTCATGTGAATCCATGACAAACCCTTGACTTATGATATTAGAGATGAATTATGATGCTCACTTGTTGTTCAATACTATGTGCATATTCCATGCTCACCAAGTGCTTGATAAAGTGTCCATGTGAACAATTAAGAGAATCAAATCATGTTAAGTTAGCTTATGTGCAAGTGATATCATGCAAGAGTTTGTAAAAATGCCCTAATGTATGAATAATGATCAAGTTCATAGTTTACATGTTTCATGCTATGTCATATCTGTTAATTTATGCTATCGAGTCCTGGGGGTACTTGTACCCAACAATTTAGATAATTACTTAGAGCCATGGTAAGTTGTAGAATAGTATCAATCACGACACGATCAGTAGTACTCTCAGTCAGTTACAAAATTCAAGAAAAACTTAGAAAAATCCATATTTGCCCAGTCTAATTCCATAGCCATTTCAACCTCAGTAAACTCAGTCAGATAGCAGAATTTAGTAGTATTCCATCAGTCAACGGAACTCAACAAACTCAGTTTAGTTTATCTAAATAGTAATCTCAGTAACCGTTTAGTCAAGCCTAGTATAGACTAGAAATCAGTTCTGAATCTTTTCAGTTGAGAATAGGATTCAACACCGATTTAACCTAGAGGTGGGGGAATTCCTATCAGCAGAGGGTTTGACCCTTAGCAACAATCCCTGCGTTACACTACTATGTAGCCAGCATAAGTTGAGGTATCTTTTAGCCAGACATTATGAGGGTTGATACTTCTCATCCGAGTTATCCTGCAAATGAAGGTTGATGTAAGAGCTTCCTATTAGCGAGGGTTAACTCACATCTTATCCTTAATCGTGGCATGGTATTGACACCCTTCCAACTGGGGTTATAGGTTGGACCGCAAATTAACTATAGAAGGGGCATATCAGCTAGATGATTACCTCCTATATTCTCAGCTCCAGTATCAGTCTCGAAATAGAACTCAATTCAGTTTTACAGATTCACAACTATTAGACATAGTCACTCAGTTCGGTACGGAATTCAGTATGGTTCCGTAGTACTTAGAACTATCAGATATAGTCATTCAGATAATTGGAAATACATTATTCATAAACCTAGATATCAGTTATTAGTATTCTGATTTAGTACTCAGTGTTAGTACAATCAAAGTTACAGTCTATGTGTTCATGCATGTACTCTTACTCAGTCATACTTATGTTATTCAGTTATTATTGTGTATGCATATGAACCCATGCATATCATCCTACCTCACAAAGCATACAAGTACATTCAAAGTACTGAAACATACTTTTCTTTATGGTAGGATGTCTGATATCATAGGTTTAGATGCACAGGCCCCAGAGTACCCTTAGCATTTTAGATTCTTAGCTTTCAGAGTAGTGGTGAGTACTCATAGTTTAAGGACATACTTATTATTTACAACATGTTAGTTTTATTTCAGTACATGGAGTTAGTTTGGGGCTTCTCCAATCAACTACACAGTTCATACAGTTATAGGCTTTTTCAGACTAGAGTATTTTCTGATAGTTGTTTAGATTTTTAGTGCTTATATTTAATTTTTGTATTTTTATACTGCATTTAGATTTACTTACAAATTTGAACCTTTGGGCATATGTTTCTGACTATTTCTGCAATAATTACCATGTTTATTATATAGTTATTACAGTAGGTACCAGTCATGGGTAAGCTTATGGTCCTTTGGGATTATAAGCATCGTGTAGCGTCCAAGGTACAGACTTGGGTATTACCAACTTGGTACCAGAGAATAAGGTTCAATAGTGTCCTAGGAAGTCTGAAAGCCACATCTAGTAGAGTTATGTGCATGGGTGTGTTGCTCACCACACTTATGGATAAAAGGCTATGAGATGTTTTTGGAAAAGTTTCCTTTCTTTTACTATTCATATCATATGAGTGAGTATGTGCTCCAGTTACACTCTTTTTCTAATCCTAGCTTCTATTCCATTTACAGAATATGCCTCCAAAGAGGACTCAGGGAAGAGGAACTAGAGATCAGTCAGGTCCTCAGCCCATCCATCCAGATCCTTTAGGTGAGCATGTCTCCAATACGGAGTTTAGAGCAGCCTTCACAACCCTAGCTCATTCTATGGTAGCCTAGAATAAATGTCCATCTATGGTTTTGGCCAACCTAGTGGCTAATACTACTGCTGCCAGGATTCTGGACTTCACACAAAAATACCCTCTATATTTACTAGGTCTAGGTTAGATGAGGACCCTCAGGAATTTCTTGATTAGGTGCAGAAGTTTATTGATATCATGGGGGTAACTAAGGTTGAGAGCATTAAGTTAGCCATATATTAGTTATAATATATGGCTAACTCATGGTTAAATTAATGGAAGGTAGAGAGGGCCACAGATACAGGGTCCATAGAATGGGAGAAGTTTGCAGTTGCTTTTTTGGATAGATTATTCTCGCTAGAGTTGAAGAAAGTAAAGGTTGGAGTTTATGAACTTGATGGAGGGAAATATGATGCTGTAGGAGTATTCTCTTAAGTTTACTTAGTTAGCCAGATATGCCTTGTATGTTGTAGCAGATAGCAGAGCAAAGATAAGTAAATTTTTGTCAGGAGTGTCAGCAGCGTGGTCAAGGAGTGTAGGACCGCAATGCTTGTTAAGGAGATGGACATATCAAGGCTAATGTTCCATGCTCACCAGATATAGGAGACTAAGAATAAATAGAAAGAGAGGGAGTATAAGAGGGCGAAAACATGTTGTTTAAATTTCGCTCAGCCTAAGTCAGAAGGTGAGAACTAGTCTAAGTTCCCCCCCTAAATCCTCAGTTACAACTCCTTCCTCAGCTAGTGCTCCAGTTCAAAAATTTATAGATGGCAACTGAGATAGGGCATCAGGCTCTAAACCCCAAGGCACTGTTAGGAGTGCCCAAACCAATCCTATTTTCTAGAAGTACGACAGAAACCACCAAAGTATCTGCAGAGCTAGTAGCGTTGTGTATTTTGGATATGGCAAGCCAGGCTGCAGAGTCTAACAGTGTCTTCATGTGGGTCCACAGAAGTAGCATAACCGTCCCTTAACTTAGTTTGGTCGTCCTAATAATTAGGGTGCCTCTTCCAGTGCCACCAGTGGGTAGTCCACAAATAGACTCTATGCTCTTAAATCCCGACAGGATCAGGAAAGCTCTCCTGATGTGGTCACTAATATGTTACAAGTTTATTATTTTCATATTTATGCTTTACTAGATCCAAGAGCTTCTTTGTCTTTTGTTACTCCTCATATAGCAGTTGATTTCAGTGTCAGTGTAAAAATTCTAGTAGTGCCCTTCTCAATTTTTACCCTAGTGAGTAAATCTATCATAGCCTGGCGGGTATATAGGAACTGTCCAATTACGATATCTCAGAAAGTCACTTCAGCAAATTTAGTCGAATTAAAGATGACTAATTTTGACATCATTCTTGGCATTGATTGGCTTCATTCCTGCTATGCCTCAGTCGATTGTAGAAACAAAATTGTCCAATTTCAGTTTCCGAATGAATCGGTCCTAGAGTGGAAGGGTAGTACTTCAGCACTTTGGGGTCAACTTATTTCTTACCTTTGGGCTGTAAAGATGATATCTAAGGGATGTGTCTACCATCTTGTTTGAGTATAGGACTCTAGTTCAGAAACCCCTACTCTTTAATCAGTATCAGTAGTATGTTAATTCCTATATGTGTTTCCTAAAGATCTTTCCAGAGTTCCTCCTGAAAGTGAAATTGATTTTGGAATTGACTTTTTCCTAGATACTCAGCCCACCTCTATCCTGCCATACAGGATGGCTCCAGTAGAACTCAGAAAATTGAAGAAAAAGTTAAAGGATCTCTTAGATAAGGGATTCATTAAAACTAGTGTGTCCTCATGGGGCGCACCAGTTTTATTCGTGCATAAGAAAGATGGTTCCCTCAGAATGTGCATAGATTACCATCAGTTAAACAAAGTTATGGTTAAGAACAAGTATCCACTCCCCTGAATCAATGACTTGTTTGACCAACTTCAGGGTGCCAGTTATTTTTATAAGATTGACCTCTGATCAAGCTATCATCTGGTCAGAATCAGGGAAAGTGACATCCCAAAAATAGCTTTTCGAACTAGGTACAATCACTTTGAATTTTTATTCATGTCCTTTAGTCTTACCAATTCCCCAACAACCTTCATGGATATGATTAACCGTGTGATCAAGCAGTACTTGGATATGTTCGTCATAGTCTTCATAGATGACATTCTCGTTTACTCCTGTATTGAACATGATCATGCAAACCATCTTAAAATAGTATTGTAGACTCTCAAAAACCATCAGCTATTCGCCAAATTCAAAAAGTATGAATTTTTCTAAAGTTAATAGCATTCCTTGGCCTTATAATTTCCGATGATGACATTAGATTTGATCACAAAAAGACCGAAGAAGTGAGAAACTTGCCCAGGCCCATAACTACATCAGATATCAGCAGTTTCTTAGGTTTTTCTGGTTATTATCGATGGTTTATTGAGGGATTTTCATTTATTGCATCACCTATGTCCATATTGACTCAGAAGAAAGTCAAGTTCTAATGGTCAGATCCTTGTGAGAAGAGTTTTCAGGAGTTAAAGACTCGACTCACAACTGCTCTAACGTTGGCCCTACCAGATGGTTCTGATAGTTTTGTTGTGAACTGTGAATCTTTCAGAGTTGAATTGGGTTATGTTTTGATGTAGAGAGTTAAGTTCATATCCTATGGTTCTAGATAGCTTAAGCCCTATGAGAATAACTATCCTACTTCTGATTTTGAGTTACTAGTAGTAGTTTTTGCCTAAAATATTTGAAGGCATTACAAATATGGTGTGCACGTTGATGTGTTCATTGATCATAAGAGCCTGCAGTAGGTGTTCTCTCAGAAAGAGCTCAACCTCCATATGGGAGGTTGGTTGGAATTATTGAAAGACTATGATATGAGTGTTCTACACCATTCGAGCAAGGAGAATATAGTGGTTGATGCTCTTAATAGAATGTCTATGGGTAGTGTTGCCTATGTTGAGAATAGTAAGAAGAAGTTAGTCCAGGAAGTTCATCAGCTAGCCCGACTAGATGGTCACTTAGTCGATTTAGAAAAAGGTAGTGTGTGGGTGCAGAGTAGTTCAGAATCATCCTTAGTTCCCTAAGTGAAGGAAAAGTAGGATAGGGATCCCACTCTAGTCCAGTTGAAAGAATCAGCCAGAAATCAGAATGTAGAGGTTTTCCCCTAAGGGGGAGTTGGTGTTTTGTGTTGTCAAGGTCGGTTGTGTATGCCAGGTGTAGATGACTTGAGATAGAAAATTCTTGCAGAAGTGTATGGTGTGCGTTACTCTATTCATCCAGGGGCCACGAAATTGTACTATAATTTATGGGAGATCTATTGGTGCAGTGGGATCAAAAGAGACATTGAAAAGTTTGTGGCTAAGTGCTCAACATATCAGTAGGTTAAGATTGAGCATCAGAAGCCTAGTGGGTCCACGCAAGAGTTTAGTATTCCTAAATGGAAATAAGAAAAAGTGAACATGGACTTCATAACTAGTTTGCCTTATACTCGTTGTTAGTATGTTGAAGTTTGGGTTATTGTAGACAAGATGACCAAATCAGCTCATTTCTTTATAGTTCATACCCCCTATTCATCCAAGGATTATGCCAAACTATATATCAAGGAGTTGGTCAGATTGCATGGTGTTCCATTATCCATTATTTCAGATAGAGGTACCTAGTTCACCTTTTATTTCTGGAAAGCATTCCAATAGGGTCTTGTATCAGAGTTTATCTCAGTACAGCCTTTCATCCTCAGACAGATGGTCAAGCAAAAAGGACTATTTAGACCTTGGAAGATATGCTGTGAGAATGTTCGATAGACTTTAAAGGTAGTTGGTATGACCACTTGCCTTTGATTGAGTTCACCTATTACAACAACAATCACTCCAGTATTTAGATGGCTCTGTTTGAGGTGCTTTATGAGAGGAGGTGTAGATCTTATATTGGTTGGTTTCATGTGGGTGACGCCGCAGTAGTAGGTCCTAGCTTGGTGTTTGATACCTTGGAGAAGGTCCAGTTGATCAGGAAAAGTTTTAAGATAGCTTGGGGCTGACAGAAATCATACGCAGAGCTCGAGTTCGATATTGGTGACTATTTGTACTTAAAGATCTCTTCTATAAAAGAAGTGAAGAATTTTGGCAAGAAAGGGACACTCAGTCCCTGATATGTCGGTCCTTACTGAATTATTAGCTGTTTTGGAAAGGTAGCTTACAAGCTTGAGTTACCTTTAGATTTATCTTCAGTACATCCAATGTTTTATGTCTCCTTGCCAAGGAAATGCATGGGTGACCTATCAGTCGTAGTCCTTATTGAGAGCATAGATATTTAGAACAACCTCTCTCATGAAGCGATCCCAATCAAAATCCTTTACTATCAAATTTGCAGACTAAGGAATGAAGAAGTTCCTCTAGTCAAAGTTTTTTGGTGGAATCAGTTCGTTGAGGGAGCTACTTGGGAAGTAAAAGTAGACATGGGAACCAAGTATCCTCATCTATTCTCCTCTAATCCAGACTCAGCTCAAGGTAATAGTTTTATTCGGCTTAATCAGTTTTATGTTCAGATTTCAGTTACAAACATGGTACCAGTTCCCATTGCATGTTCAGTTATATGTTTACGAGTCAGTTTAGTCGTGTATCCATGCATCAGATATGCATGCTCAGTATATAGATTCAGTTTATTAGTAATCTTAGTCATGCATTCATTAATCATGCTCAGCTATATCCATTCATCAGTTATGCATGGTATGATGCATTGGCTATTTTATCCAGCTACCAGCGTCCAATTCCAGTGAATCGACACGAGTATGGTATGATGCATTGGCTATCGCATCAACCTGCTATCGGTAACCCAGTTTTAATTCATTAAAATACCGTATTCTTAGGGGTATTTAGGTCTTTTTTCGTTGACCCTCAGCCTCCAAAAATTAAATTAAACTCCCTATAGAGAAAATATAGTCGTTCTTTCTCAAATTTTCCCAATAACAAAACCGTAAAAGATCTAATTTCAAATAAAGAACTCAAGATTCAACCAGAAACTTAAAGAAATTCTTCAACAAAGATATTTTAATTGTTCATCCAAAGTTTCCTTCCACCTTTGGAGTCCAAGAATCTCTCATGAGCTTTAAGTAATTGATTTTATGATTTCCATGGTTGGAATTAAAGTGTATATATGGCTGTTATTTGGATTAAATTCCCAAATCATGATTATATATATATATACATATCATGTGAAATTGATCTTTATGTGTGTAGATTCATGTGAATCGATGACAAATCCTTGACTTGTGAATTTAGAGATGAGTTATGATGCTCACTTTTTGGTCAATACTTTGTGCATATTCTATGCTCACCAAGTGCTTGATAAAGTGTCCATGTGAACTATTAAGAGAATGAATTCATGTCAAGTTAGCTTATGTGCATGTTATATCATGCAAGAGTTTGTTAAAATGCCTCAATGTATGAATACAGATCAAGTTCATAGTTTACATATTTCATGTTATGTCATATCTCTTAATTTATGCTATCGAGCCCTAGGGGTACTTGTGCTTGATAATTTAGATGATTACCTCGAGCCATGGTCATTCATAGAATAGTATTAGTTATGACATAATCAGTAGTAATCTCAATCAATTACAAAATTTAGGAAAAACTCAGTAGAATCCATATTTGTCCAGTCTAATTTAGTATCTAGTTCAACCTCAGTAAACTCAATCAGCTAACAGAATTTAGTAGTATTCTGTCAGTCAATGGAACTTATCAAATTTAGTTCAGTTCAGCTAAATAGTAATCTTAGTAACTGTTTAGTCTAGCCTAGTACAGACTAGAAATTAGTTCAGTGTCTATTTAGATAGGAGTAGGATTCAACACTGATTTAACCCAGGGGTGGGGGCATTTATGTTAGCAGAGGGTTTGACCCTAAGCAGAAATCCTTGTGCTATAGAACTATGTAGCCAGTGTAAGTTGAGGTATCATCCTGCCAGACATTATAAGGATTGATACTTCTCATTTGAGTTATCCTGCCAGCGAAGGTTGATGTAAGAGCTGCCTGTTAGAAAGGGTTAACTCACAGCTTGTCCATACCCGTGGCACGGTATTGATACCATTCTAACTGAGGTTATAGGTTGTATCCCAAATCAACTAGAGAAGTGGCATGTCAGTTAGATGATTACCTTCAACAGTCTCTGTTCCAGTTTCAGTCTCAGAATAGTACTTAGTTCAGTTTTAAACATTAAGGACTATCAGATATAGTCACTCAGTTCAATATAGGACTCAGTATGGTCGTATAATACTCAGAACTATTAGATATAGTCATTCAGATAATTTGTAATACAGTATTCCTAAATCCAGATATTAGTTATTAGTATTCTGATTCAGTACTCTGTATTAGCACGATCTCAGTTATAATCTATGTGTTCATGAATGTACACTTACTCTGTCATACTCATGTTATTTAGTTATTATCGTTCATGCATATGAACCCATGTATATCAGCCTACCTCACAGAGCATACTAGTGCATTTAAAGTACTGACACATGCTTTTCTTTGTGCTATGATGTCTTAGATCATAGGTTCAAATGCACGGGCCCCAGAGAACCCTTAGAAGTTCAGATTCTCAGTGTTTAGAGTAGTGGTGAGTCCTCATAGTTTGAGGTCATCTTTATTATTTATAGTACTTTAGCTTTATTTCAGTAGATGAAGTTAGTTGGAGTCTTGTCCCATCAAATCCACAGTTTAGACAATTGAGGCTTTTTCAAACTAGAGTATTTTTAAATAGTTATTTAGTTTTTTAGTACTTATATTCAGTTTTGATATTCTAATACCGTATTCAGATTTATTTACATATTTGAACCTTATGGTATATGTTTCCTTCTATTTCCACAATATTATAGTATTTATTATACAGTTATTACAACAGGTACCAGTTATGGGTTAGGTTGTGGTCTTTCAAGATTATGAGCACTGTGTAGCATCTAGGGTATAGACTTAGGGTATTACGCATACACCCAATCTTGTGATAATGAGTATGTAGTCACGATACGATAAGGAATATTTGTTATATTCCTGCTAGGAGTCCTATATCAAGGAATTGCGAGTCTTATCTCACTTATATCTTTGATACTAATATGGAAAGTTTGTTGGTTGACTCTATTCCTATTGTTTGTGATTTTTTGTTGTCTTCCCTATTGTCCTTCTTAGTATTCCCCTTATTTGTGAGACTGAGTTTGCTATTGACCTCGAGCCTGGCACCCGACCTATTTCTATTGCACCTTTCCATTTGGATTCTACTGAGCTTAAGGAGCTAAATTCTCAACCTTAGTATATTATTGGTAATTTTTTTATTAGACTGAGTGTGCCCTCATGGGGATTTCCTTTATTATTTGTAAAGAAGAAGGATGGTTTTGTATGTATGTGCTTGGATTATAGGCAGCTTAATAAAATGACGGTGATAAACCATTATCCTATGCCTCGCATCGATGATTATTTTGACCAGCTTCAAGAAGTCATGTTATCTTAGATTGGTTTGAGGTCTAGTTACAATTAGTTGAGGATTCAGGTTAAAGATGTCTCGAAGACAGCTTTTAGGAACCTTTCTGGTAGTTATAAGTTCTTAGTGATGCCTTTTGGGTTGACTAATTCCTTGCCATATTCATAGGATTGATGAACTGAGTATTCAGGCCTTAATTGGACTCTTTTATGATTGTGTCCATTGATGAAATCCTTGTGTATTGGAAGTGTAGTGAGGAGCATACTCAACATTTAAGGATTATGCTCCATACTTTGAGAGATCATGTGTTTCTTACCAAGTTATCTAAGTGTGAGTTTTGGCTTGAGTCGGTGACATTCTTTGGACATTTTGTGTCCAAAGACGGTATTATGGTAGACCAAGAAAAGATTAAGGTGATTTATTATTGGGATAGACCTACGTTTTCGACTAAGGTCCCTATTTTCATTAGTTTGGCCAGTTATTATAGATGCTTTGTCGAGGGCTTTGCTACTATTTCAGCCCCTATGACTATTTTGATTCAGAAGGAGGTTCCCTTTTTACGTTCCAAAGAGTGTGAGTCGAGCTTTGAATGTTCAAGGAATTTCTTACTTTAGCTCTTGTATTAGCTCTTCATGTTGAAGGTAAGGGATTCACCATATTTTTTTATTCTTCTGGTGTTACTCTAGGTTATGTATTGATGCAGTGGGATCATGTTATTGCTTATGCTTCTAGATAGCTTAAGGTGCATGAGCATAACTACCGACTTCATGATTTGGAGATGCCGGCAGCAGTATTGGCACTGAAGATTTAGTGGCATTATCTATATGGTGTGTATTATGCGATTTTTACTGATCATGCCTTCAACATCTTATAACCAAGTCGGAGCTTAATGCTCGACATGTTAGGTGATGGATTTACTTAAGAACTACGATATTTCTATCTTGTATCATATGAGCAAGGAAAATACGGTAGCTTCTTCCTTGAATTGGAAGGTAGTGAGTATGGGTAGCTTGTCATGTATTTCAGTTTCTGAAATGCTATTAGTATGGGACATTCAGTCCTTATCAAACTTGTTTATTTACCTTTATATTTTAGACCCTAAGAGGAGTTTAGCTAGTTTAGCGACAACGTCTCTTTATTTGGGATGATTTATGATCGTCAGTTTAAGGATCGCAAGGTTCACCACCTTCATGATCAAGTGATAAGGGTTGAATCTGAGAGGGGCACAATACATTTCAAGGGTTTTTTGAGATTTTGTGGTAGTATTTGTGTTCCTTAGATTGATGACTTGATTCAGTTGATTTTTCATAAGGCTCATTGCTCTAGATATTAAATTCACCCCAGTACAGCCAAAATGTATAGAGATTTCACATAACATTATTAGTGGAGTGGTATTTACAGTTTCCAAGTGCACACGCAAGTACACGTGGTCTTATCAAGTAGTAAAGTGGCTTCAAGGAAGCCCAAGTATCGATCTCACAGGGACATGCGTTCGCAGCCTAGCTAATTCTAGTCTAACTAATTGCGAAAAAATAAACAAGAAGAGAGATTTTAATTTTTTTATTAAAAATAAAATAAATGATGCGTAAAAATAAAAGTCTTGGGACAATCAATAGATTAAAGCACAAGGTCAAAGCACTTCGAACAATCAAACTATGTTATTGAATTTCCTTCGTTAACTTGCTTATCTTGGTTGTTGATTCGTAGGGTTAATTGCATCATCATGATTTCCCTACCTCTAATATTTTACCTAATATGGAAATTACAACTACATAATTGAGCGGGGATTTAATAATCTAATTAAGTTAATTAAATCTATCATCGTATATTTGAATCAAGTAAGGCATCTAAGTACATCCCTTTCCTAGATGCTAAGTTCAATTTTATATTATAAAAGAATAAAAACCCAAACTTTATTTATTCTCATGTTCTATCTCTCTATTCCCTCTCCCGAGATCAAAAGTTCAATAATTTATGTATTTCATGGGTGATCAATCCATAAAATAATTAAAACAAAAATAAACAAACAACCAAAAATGATAAGCGAATTAAACAAAATTAATCCAAAACAATAATAATCATATTCTTGGCTTTAACCCCAGAAAGAGGGTTTAGCCTTGAATGGAAATATTCATCATAAAATCCCTTGGAATCATGATACAAACCATAAAAAACTAAATTAAAGAATGTTAAAACCTAAAAAAAAGTTGTGGTAGCCTCCAATGATGTCCCAAGTGATCTGGGATGTTCCAAGTTGTCCCAAGTTGTTTAAAACATTGTTTAGGACGTTATATTTATAGTATAAAAGTTATATACCAAGAAGGATTAGGTTTACACACTGTTTTACTTCATTTGGTCGAAATTTTCCCTATTTTGGTGCTCTTTGCGTCGCGCAATATTTCCTGGACATAATTGTAAAAAATCAGTCAAATTCCAATAGCTAGTCGCGATTTCAACGTGACACGGTGCCTTATTAAACCCCATTAAAAGATACACGCGCCTATGGGTAAAACTCGTAGGCCTATTAGGAAACCATAAATATTTTGAAATCATACCTTGGCTATATTTATAGTACATACGCGCCCCATACATTTTAGGGGTCCAAATTGCGTCCAGCTTGCGTCTTGTGCTTTTGTTGAGCCATTCCGAGCCTTATTGAGTTTTTTTCACTTGATTTGAAGCTGGAAAATCCTTAATATATAATAATAAACCATTTAGAAAGAATCATATAGTATTAAACACAATAATTTAGACTCAAAACAACACAACATCCTTAAAGACAAACTAGAAACACGAGCTAAGCATAGGCTAAATTCACATTGAGTTTAAACTAATTGTTTTGACTCTTTTATTGATCCAATTTACCCTTGAACATTATAAATAACTTTTTTTACATATAAATACATAATTAAAACATTAATAACTCATCAAAACACATTAGAACCCAACACAAGAGACTAGACAAACACCTAGCTCAAGCAAGTTACACTAGTTTTCTCGGTTTACTTCTAATTGATCAATTTTAATCAAAAATCATGTGAAACCAACATTAAACATCGTAAACACATACTTGGACACGTAAATGATCATTTATGTCATTATAAACACATATATCATACGAATCATCCTCAAAGTAAGGCTAAAAAGGCTAGAATAGTAACGCTAGAATGCATAAATTCTCCAAACATCACCACCCCACACTTAAAGCCTTGATCGTCCTCAAACAACTCTTAACTATAAATACCATGATATAGAGAAACTCCACACTTCTAATACAAGCAATAAATTCAATCTAGCACTACAATGACTACACGAAATGCAAGTTCGCAACATAAGCATGTTATACACAATTAAAAGCTCATGAATCCTATTTCAAAAATATCCTAGCCTCAAAAATTTAATCCACAAGTAGCAGACTCATGCATATTTTTCAATCAAGGACATCATATAAATAACCCAAATTCGTCAAACATGTGCCCCTCACAACAAGAAAGTTACCAATACTTACTCGCAATAATGTAATTTATAACATAATAGGTACAAGAATTAAATTACGCTCACTCTCACAAAGAATTCACAAGTTACACATAATGAACCAAAGTCTTACTCTTAGTCTAATGCTCCAGTAATAGTCGAATATAAAGCTTAGGATCAATTAGGACTTTTTCGGGTTGTAGTGAAGGCTAAGAGATGGGTAGGAACCCTTTTTAAATATTGGCTAACCTCTCTAAGTGCTTTAACACACTACATTATTCATTTAAAACTAATCTCCAACAACCAAATTATACTTTTTCATCCACCCATACCTTTTATTTTTGCCCCATCTCTTTTAATCATTTTCACAAACACATCATGGGCGTAATGTTTATTCCTTCAAGATTAATTTTTTTTCATTCTCTACAATCATAAGAATATTTTTAACACCATTTATATCATTCGAAACCACCAAATATTAAATATAAACGCCAATAACTATTTCCTTGGGGCATCAATTTCACCTTTTTCTTCTTCAATTTCTCAAACTCCTTTTTCACTTATTTCTTTTTTTTATCAATTAAAGTACTTAGGAGTTTTTTGGATTAAATTATCGTCTATCAAAGAAGGGGATTAGGCTAATTATGAGGCTACAAAAGAAAAGGCTAAAGGCTCAATGGGGGTTAACTTGGATAATGCACAAGGGCTAGGACAAATAGAAGGTTCAGAACAAGGCTATCAAAGAAATGCCTAAATTATCTCCTAAACCCACATTCTTTATTTCACTCTACATACACACCGGGAAAGTTCTAAAAATCACATGCAACATGAAATATACAAATACCTCACATCACACATGACATATGCTCAACTTAATAAGATCATCATAAACTCCCAACCATATAATAGAACAAATTCAAAATTAAGCCAACATGAAAAAAGTCATAAAATTAAGACTAAAAGTCTCAAAATAGCAATTCACTGATCAATCCACATGCTTTTACAAACAAACCTACTTGCATCATGTAATCAAAAAATTTACCAACTAGAATGTCTTACTTATTCCTAACCTAAAAATTTTTAAATTTAGAAAAACTTTGGGAATTTTCCCACCCCATACTTAAAAATCTAATTTGTCCCTAAAGTGAACTTTTAAAGTAAGAGATAGAAATACTACCTAAGGCCTCTAGGCCTAGCTAGTAGCATCTTCACATATAATTAAGGTCTATGAGATCCCACACTTAATCTTTACCATGCTTTAAGCTCAAGTTTATGGTACTCAGACTTTCCATTAATCTGTGAGTCAACGAAAAACAAAAACTCCATGAAATAAAAAACTAAAAATTAAAAAGAAAACATACTTATATTGGTTTGCCTCCCATGAAGCGCCTAATTTAGTATCGCAGCACGACCCATATAAATGTTTCCCCCCACCTTGAGGATATAAAATTCACCCCAAAATCGCATCCATATTTTTTTTCTTGCTCATAGGGAGTTGGTAAAAAAATTGAAGAACCGAGTAATGCAATGTGCATGGTAAACAACTCGGTCTTGAAGTGAGGTATGTTTTTATTTTTACCATGAAGCTAATTCTTGTTCCTTATCTTCACACTCTTCCACTATTTTAAATGATTCCACAGACAAGACATTATCTAAATATAATGTAGAAAAGCGTTTTGAATGTAGCCCAACAAATCCTACTTCATAATTTACACAATCTACTATACACTCACTTTTATTTGCCTCCTCAATTTCAGTCTCAAGATTAAGATAAAAATGGAGTGGCTGTGATTCTTGTGTTTGCTCCACGCATTGGTTAATATCCTTTCCATATATTTCTTTTCTTAGACACTATAGACATGGTGGCAGTGGTGTCCCCTTAATAATTTCCACAATACTAGTTTTCAATTACTCAGACTTCCTCAAATTATCTGCATTACATTATAAAGGTTCCGTCCAAGCACTTTCATAAAAATCTGGAAAATAAGCCACAAGGGGGTGTCCTCCACAAAAACAACAAAAATTGCCATCCCAAACTGACATCTCGAGAAGAGTGTGAGAAAAATAAAAATAAAGGAAAATAAAAATAAAATAAACAAAAAAAATTTACAACTCAATATAGAAAAACTAAGAATAAGATAGTTGCCTAATAAAAAGTCCCCAGCAAGGGCACCAAAAGCATGACAGCACACACACAAGTGTATGTGGTCTTATCAAGTAGTAAAGTGACTTCAAGGAAGCCCAAGTATCGATCTCACAGGGACTTGCGTTCGTCTCCTATCTAATTCTAGTCTAACTAATTGAGAAAAAATAAACAAGAAGTGAGTTTCTAATTTTTTATATTAAAAATAAATTAAATGATGCGTAAAAATAAAAGTATTAGGACAATCAATGAATTAAAGCCTAGGGTTAAAGCACTTCGAACAATCATACTATGTTATTGAATTTCCTTCAATAACTTTCTTATATTGGTTTATGATTCGTAGGATTTATTGCATGATCATGGTTTCCCTTCCTCTAATCTTTTACCTAATATGGACATTATAACTACATCGTCGATCGAGGATGTAATAATCCAATTAATTTCATTAAAACCATCATCCTATGTTTGAATCAAGTAAGGCATCTAAGTACATCCCTATCTTGGATGCTAAGTTCAATTCTTTATTTTATAAAAGAATAAAAACCCAAACTTTGTTTATTCCCATATTCTATCTCCCTATTCCTTCTTCCGATATCATAAGGTAGACAATATATGTATTTCATGGGTAATCAATCCATAAAATAATTAAAATAAGAATAAAAAATAACTAATAATGATAAGCGAATTAAACAAAATTAATCCAAAACAAAAATAATCATGTTCTTGGCTTTAACCCCAGAAAGAGGTTTTAGCCTTGAATGGAAATATTCATCATCCAATCCCTTGGAATGATGATACAAATGTAGTACCACACATTTTGTACTATAATGAAAATCCGTCATTCCTATGCATGGACATTTCAAAAGCCTTGAATCCTATGTAAATTTAGTGTGTTAATAAATTATGTAGTGTGGTAATCTATTTGAGCATGAATTTAGATCATATAGGTCCCCTAACTCAAGTACAAGTTGAAAGCTTTCCTATCGTTCATGTTTTAGTGAGCGTCAAAAATTGGGTCAACTTCAATGGACCATAAATTGTTGTATATGATGAACTGGAAGGCTTACTATATATTAAATGAAATCTCTTTGAATTATCTTTTCAACGATACCAATTTCGCTTAAATCTGATATCGTAGCAAAGAGTTATAGCCATTTTACTCCAGCATATCGGGCTAGCAACTGAGTGACGACAATTTTGATGGCCTGTCATATTTGTGATGCCTTGTCAAAATGGTTGTCAGCCTTAGGAAGAATCCAGCTTTTGTGTGATGACATTTATGATGGCCTGTCACATTTTTGACGCCTTGTCACGAATGTCGTCAGCTTTTCTTTCCAGAACTTCAGGGACATTTTAGTAAGGGTATTTTGGTCTTTTCCCTTCACTTCCCATGACATAGAACCCTCAAGGAACATATTATCTTCCATTCTCTTTCGTTAAACATCTCAAAAAGCTCTCTCATACACTTTTAACCACAAGATTAAAGTTTCCCCTTAAGATCATCTCCTCAAGAAAAAGAATATTCTTTCCTAAAGGGGTTAAACCCTATCCTATAAATATCAATAGCAAGCCTAAGGATTTCTCCAAGAACCTTCAAGAACCATTAGATCTCTTTCAAGATCAAGCTTTAAGGTATGCGTAGTGTTCATCCATGTGTTCCTTTTATCCATGGATCTCAAGAATCATGTTTTAAATTATAAATTGTGATTTCCTTGTAGTGTTATGACTATATTCATGTTGATGTTTGTTTTTTGGATTCAAGGTTGTATCTTTATGCATTTTCCATGAAGCATGTGAATAGGTTTATTGAAACCCATAAATTTTGAATGGATTAAGATTTCCAATTTGATATGTAATGCCTTAATTTTTTGAACCAAAACGCTATACGATGCTCATGACCTGAAGGACCACAAGCTAACCCATGACTGATATCTGTACTTGTAAACTGCATAATATCTCATAAAATATGTGGAAACATGAACTGTAAGGCCATAAGGTTCAATACTAATACATATTTAAAAAATATGGTATAATAATACCAAAAAAGAACATAAATACTGAAGTTTGAACATCTAATCTGAAATCTAGTCCGAAATCCTCTAACTGAACTGAATAAGGAGTTGATGGGACATGTCCCCAACTAACTCCAACTACTGAAATAAATTGAAAACTAAAATAGAAATGAAATCATCATGTCCTCAAAGGATGAGGACTCACGTCTAACTCTGACTGCTGATCCTGGAATTTACTGTTGATTTGGAGCTCATGCCTCTGAACCTATGGTGTAACATAAAAGAAAGCACCATAGCACAAATGTCTCAGTATGTCTAAATGTACTGAGTATATGAGTGAGGTAGGCTAAATGCAAAGGGTTATATGCATTGACAATACTGACTGATATGAACATGAGAGTACATACATGCATACATAACTGTAACTGCACTCGTGGAGATACGGACTACTAAGTCTGAATATTGACAATATGAGTGTACTGATAATGAGATTATGAAAGACTAAGTTTACTGATATTGATATGTAAATCATTAATAAGTGATGGATCTGATACTGTAGTACTGATATACTAAGAGACTGATATTGCATTACTGATAAATAAATGATTATTTCTGACAGTTCAAATTGGGAAGAACTGGTCTGATTGACTGTATCTGACAGTCCTTAAGCTGAGTACTGATAGCATGAGTTCTGATAACTGTTGTGATTGATAGCATTAGTGACTATATTTCACAGTCCATAAATCTGAAGGAAACTATCTGAGTTCCATTCTATTTCTAAGTTGACTGTATCTGACAGCCCTAATATACTAAAATCTGAAGAGCTATCTGAGTTCTTTACTGAGACTAGGTAGCTATAGATGACAGTCCTAAATTCTGTAACTAAAACTGTGGGAAGTAGTTATCTAACTGATATGCCCCAAATACGCTATAATAGCTAAGCTGGGGTCCAATCTCTGCCTCGACTGGAGGGGTGTCAATACCGCGCCACTGTTAAGGACAGCTGTGAGAACCCTATATTGGCAGGTACTCAATGAGAACGGTGGGAACCCTAAAATGACGGGTTAAGCCACCTCATCAACCCTAATCTGATGGGTTAAGATATCTCAACCTATGCTGGCTACGTAATTCTGGAACATAAGGATGACTACTAAGAATCACAACCTGAACTGGTGGGTGGGTTCCCATCCTTGGGCTCACTCGGTGCTAACTTATACTCCCATCTGAAGGACACTGAACTAAATAACTAAGTTGCACTGAATAACTGAACTGAACTAACTAGTTGAACTGATACTGATTAACTGGACTGATACTAGTGGTATTGTTTAGCAATGTTAAACTAAGTTTACTGGATTCCAATACTGACGGAATGTACTGACTTCTAAGGACAGGTTGAAAGTACTGAAGTTACTAAGATTGACTGTGAATACTGAGGTTGCTGAGGTTACTGAGCACTGAGATTACTAAGATTTCTGAGTTTTCCTAAGTCATATGATTGACTGAATTCTATAGATCATGGCTTGACTGAGAGTATTGTGAAAACATGACATGGCTCTAGGCACACAACTATATTTTTTGGGTACAAGTACCCCCAGGACTCAATGGAAGGAAATTGACACAACTTGAATTTCTTGAGTACACGACCATCAATAAAAATCCATAATACATGAGTGGGGGATTTCATGAAGTACATGGTCATCATAATATATATCATGAATATGAATGCTTATAATTAAGTCATAAATCACATATTATAATATCATGGGCATTCCGAGAACATATACTATTCATAGCAATCGCATGGAAACCATTCAAGCGTAAGGGAACGACAACATGTAATGTTTAGTTCATATTATAGTGATTTAGGGATATTATACTTCGTGTATTTATTCAACATCTCAAACATAGTAGGGAAAGTATGGATATATTTTGTGTACATAATTTATATCTCCATTATCATACATGCTTTATACAACAACAATAACAACACATAATTTGCATGGAAATTCATATTGGAGTGTATGACTAACATGAACTTGTTATTTAGATATCATGAAATCATGTAAATATGAAGTTCTAACATACTAGGCATTTTATCAAACACTTTGCATGCATTCTTTAAGGCATAGATGGATTTCATACTTGCATTCTATCAATCCATCTAAAGATCATGTTTTTCAACTAACAGCATAACTTTCATGAGATATATAGTCACGATACTATTATGTAGCAAAAAAACAAGCATCAACATGCGTATGATCATATCACCACAATCAACCAAGCTTTTGTATTTTAAAGAGTGATTCTTTAACTCCACAAACAAAAGGAATTCGTGGATGAACACTACGCATACCTTAGAAGGGAGGTTCTTGACGATTGACGGAGGAATTTTCTTGAAATTGGATCTTCAAGCTTAATTATGCAACCCTAGTTGTTTTTATCTTTTAGTGCTCTTGGATGATGAGCTTTGAGATGTTAATAGGGTTGTAATGTGTATAGAAGCAATATATTTCATAGGGTTAGGTTTAGGGACATGTAAGGAGTGTTAAAAGACTTAATTATCCTTAAAATAACTCAAAACGGAGTGTTTTGGACACCTGGAACTGACTTAGGAAGCGCCCAAGTGATTACCTAAGCTAGGTTGGGTGGCACCTAATTAATTGCCTATGTTTGGGTTGGGCGGCGCCTAACTAATTGCCTATCCTTACTGTCTCTCACGAAAAAGGGCATAACTTTTCTCTCGGGTATTGGATTAAGGCAAAATTGATATCGTTGTAAATCTAATTTGATTCTCTAAAATTTGGTGGGTCTAAATCAGCCAAAATACCATCTTAAGATTGAGTTATACTCATTCAAAGATGACCCTTTCAAAATCAAATACTAAAACTTGATGGATTCAAAAACTCTTAGCTTGTATTACCTTAAGTGACTCATATGAACATGCTTAATGTATCATAAGCTATATTATCACTAGGATACTCATTGTAAGTCATTAACTAAAATGCTACTCACAGGATAGGAGGTTTCATACGTAGGAAAAATGGTTCGTCTCCTAGCTTAGAAACATATGGGGTATTACATGATATCCATACCTATGTCTTAAAGAGTGCATGAAAGGTGTTCATGTCTTAAAGAGTGCATGAAAGGTGTTTGATAAATTCTTAGGATGCTATAAATTCATGTTTACATGGTTCCATGATATGTAAATGACAAGTCCTTGTTAGCTATATACCTCAATATGAATTCTATGATATTGATGTGTTGCTATTGTTCTGGTATGAAGCATGTATGATACTAGAGATATACAATATGTATATAAAATATATCCATGCACTCCCTATCATGCTTATGATGTTGAAGAACTCCATGAAGTATAATATCCCCTACTTATGACAATGCAAATTGTGGACTCTATTTTTATGATCAAGTCAATAATGTTGTGTCAGTTTCCTTCCATTGAGTACTGGGGGTATTCGTACCTAAAATTATAGTTGTGTTCCTAGAGCCATGTCATGTTATCATGATACTATCAGTTAAGACATGATCTATAGAATTCAGTTAGTTATGTCAGTCAGGAAAACTTAGAAATCTCAGTAGTCTCAGTAGTTCAGTAATCTCAGTACTCAGTAATATCTGTAACCTTATTACTCAAAGTCAATCTCAGTAACTTCAATAATCTCAATCAGTCCTTAGAACTCATTACATTTCTTTAGTCATCAGAATTCAGTAAAGATAGTTTAGCTCCACTAAATAATACAACTAGTATCTGTTCAGTTAATCAGTATCAGTTCAGCTAATTAGTTAAGTTCAGTTATTTAGTTTAGCATAGTTATCCAGTTAAGTTTCTTTCAGATGGGAGTAGGATTCAGCACCGAGTGAGCCTAGGGATAGAGACTCAACCACTAAAAATGATAAAGATCCTTAAAAGCAATCCCTAAGTTCCAAAACTACGTAGCCAGCGTAGGTATGAGATATCACCTATTAGATAGGACTGGCATACTTAGGAGTCACTCGTTATCACATTTATATGTATTGGACTAATTGCAGGAGTAACCCACTAGATTAGGATTGACTCCATAGTAGTTGTCTTTACTGATGGCGCGGCACTGACACCCTTCTAGTCAGGGAAAAGATTGGACCCTAATCAGCTTAGCGTGGGGTATGTCGGTTAGATAAACATATCCCACAGTTTTAATTACAGATTCAGGACTGTCAAGTATAGTCAATTCAGTTCAGTAGTACAAATTAAGGGCCATTAGAGACAGTCAACACTTATCATTATAAATAGACTTCATGATCACCCATTAGACAGAACTGATCCCAACTATAGTTAAACAGTATCAGAATCATCAGATTTAAAGATCACCCAATAGATAGGACTAATCTAAAATTTAGTTACTTCAAATAGAATAGAACTCAGATAGTTCTATCAGAACTTAGACAATCAGATATAGTCATTCAGTATCAGTTACATCTGTTAGGCCAATCATTACAGTTATATCAGTTATGTTAGTTGTCATAGCTTACGTTATCAGTACTCAGTTTCTGGGCTATTAGACACAGTCAATCGAATCAGTTCTTCATAATTTGAACTATCAAACATAGTCATTTATCTATTTAGTATCTCATTATCAGTAAATTTATGTTGATAATATTTAGACTCAGTAATCACTATCACCACGAGTTAAGTTATAGCTGCTTATGCATGTATGTATTCCCACGTTCATATTAGCCAGCATTGTTCATGCATATAAGCCTTTGCATTTAGCCTACCTTACTTGTATACTCTGTACATTTAGTTGTACTGACACATTTGTGCTATGGTGCTTTCTCTTATGTTACACCATAGGTTCAGAGGAATGTGTTCCAGATAAGTAGTAGAATTCCAGTCGCAGAGTTGCAGTGAGTCCTCATCCATTTAAGGATGATATTATTTTCTTTCATTTATTATTTAATTTCAGTTTTGCTAGATGGAATTAGTTGGAGACATGGTCCATCAACTCCTTATTCAGACAGTTTAGAGGCTTTCTAGACTATAGCATGTCGGATAGTTATTTTAGATTTATTTTGGCATTGTTATACCATTTTCAGACATTATTCTTATTAGATGTTTTTATTTATATTTGAACCTTATGGCGATTCAGTACATGTTTCCATATTTTCTTATTATATTATGCAGTATACAGGTATAGATATCAGTCATGGGTCAGCTTGTGGTCCTTCAGGGTTATGAGCACCGTGTAGCATTTCGATTAAGAAAATTGGGGTGTTAAAAACTTAGTATCAGAGCCTAAGTTTCAATAGAGTCTTAGGAAGTCTGAAAGCCACATCTATTAGAGTCTTGTACATACGTTCGTGGTGCACCACACTTATGTGTAAGAGGCTATGAGATGTTTTAGGAATAGTTTCTCTTCTTTCATATCTCAAATTGTGCTATATCAAGGTTCTCTAAGAAACTCATGTAGATTCTCATCATGCTTTGCTCATGTTAATTGCACCTTACTTTAAACGTGACAAAAATAGCGAAGCTCAAGTCTTAAAGACAGGGCTTTCTCAGATAGTATCCCATCAGTTAAGTTATGTCCCAAAGTTTTACGGATCTTATTCATAATCATGAGAACTCATTCTCAAACCCAGATTTAGATATGCCATCAGATCCCTTCTCAAAATCCTATGATAGCATGTGACCCAGAGTTAGAAGCATAAACCTAGGAGTTTAGCAGTAGACAAGTTGGGTTACAATATACAGAGTGAATAAATTATGTATTCATGGGGATAGTTGTGCTATAATGAATCAGTAGGCTTGAACAGTGTGAGTTAAAAATTTAAGTTTACGAAATTGAAATTAAGCATGAAGGTGTGAATGTGATATTAGTAGTATGTGAGAAAACTGTGGCAGATGATATGTTTAGTAAGGAGAGTATGTGTTTATAAGAGTATAAGTTTGTGATGATGATTTTAGTGTAGTTCAGAGATTAGTTTAGTGTTCACAGACGTATGATGATGGCTTAAAGCTAAGGGAGAGATTCAGGACTGTCAAATACAATCAATTCAATTCAGTAGTACAGATTCAGTACCGTAGAGATAGTCAATCCTTATTATTATAAATAGACTTCAAGATCATCCATTAGATAGGACTGATCCTAACTATAGTTAAGCATTATCAAAATCATCAGATTTAAAGATCACCAGCTAGATAGGAGTGATCTCAAATTTAGTTACTCTATATAGAAGGGAGCTCAGATAGTTCCATTAGAACTTAGTCTGTCAGATAAAGTCGCTCAGTATCAGTTACATCGGTTAGGCCAATCATCATAGTTACATCAGTTATGTCAGTCATCGTAGCTTACGTTATCAGCACTCAGTTTTAGGATTGTTAGACATAATCTATATGACCAATTTTTCATAATTCAAACTGTCAAAAATTTTCACTCATCTATTCAGTATCTCAATATCAGTAAAGTCATATAAGCAGTATTCAGACTTAGTAGTCAGTATCACCATGAGTTAAATTATAGCTGATTATGCATGTATGTATTCCTATGTTCATATTAGTTAGCATTGTTCAGGCATATAAACCTTACCTGACTCATATATTCAATACATTTAGTTATACTAACACATTTGTGCTATGGTGCTTTCTCTTATGTTACACCATAGGTTCAGATGCACGTGTTCCAGATCAGCAGTAGAATTCCAGTTGTAGAGTTGTAGTAAGTCCTCATTTATTCGAGAATTATATTATTTTATTTCATTAATTATTTTAGTTCAATTTTGCTTGACGGAGTTAGTTGGAGACATGTTCCATTAACTCCTTATTCAGACAGTTTAGAGGCTTTCTAGACTATAGCATGTTGGACAGTTATTTTAGATTTATTTTGGTATTGTTATACTATTTTCAGACATTATTCTTATTAGATATTTTAATTTATATTTGAACCTTATGGCCATTCAGTACATATTTCCATATTTTCTTGTGATATTATACAGTATACAGGTATAGATATCAGTCATGGGTCAGCTTGTGGTCCTTCAGGGTCATGAGCTCCGTGTAGCATTCTGGTTCAGAAAATTAGGGTGTTACAAACTTGGTATTAGAGCCTAAGGTTCAATAGAGTCCTAAGAAGTCTGAAAGTCGCATCCAGTAGAGTTTTGTACATGTGTGTGGTGCACCACATTTATGTACAGAAGGCTATGAGATGTTTTAAGAACACTTTCCCTTTATATCTCATATTGCGATATTACAAGGTTCTCTAAGAAACTCATATGGATTCTGTCATTCTTCACTCATGTTAATTCCACCTTACTTTTAAGGTAACAAAAATAATGAAGCTCAAGTTCTAAAGATAGGTCTTTCTCAGATAGTATCCCATCAGTTAAGTTATGTCCCAAAGTTGTACGGATCTCATTCATGATCATGAGAACTCGTTCTCGAACCTGGATTTAGATATGCCATCAGATCCCTTCACAAAATCCTATGATGGCATGTGACCCAGAGTTATAAGCATGAACCTCAGAGTTTAGCAGTAGACAAGTTGGGATATGATATCCTGATTGAATAAATTATGTATTCATGGGGATAGTTGTGCTATAATGAATTAGTAGGCTTCAACAGTGTGAGTTAGAAATTTAAGTTTATTGACTTGAGATTAAGCATGAAGGTGTGAATGTGATATTAGTAGTATGTGAGAAAACAGAGGCAGATGATGTGTTTAGTAAGGCGAGCATGTGTTGATCAGAGTTTATGTATATGATGATGATTTCAGTGCATTTTAAAGAGTAGTTTAGTGTACACAGATGTATGGTGATGTCTTAAAGCTAAGGGATAGATAATAGATCAAGTAACCAACTTAGGCTCTCAGATTCCAGTAGTAGTGCCCGTATGTACAGAAAAGCAGTTAGGGAAGGTAATTCTTGACCCATGTTTATCTCTGCGTAAAGCTTTATACTTCAGTCAGCATACTGCCTATTATGCTTCATTTATCAGATTCCATGAATGCAACTTATGTTCAAACTTATTCCATAGAATCGTGTGCACTTTTAGTTTCCAGTATAGGGAGTTTAATTCTAGGTCACTCAGTGTTACAAATCGTGTTCCATCAACTCAAAAATTCCACAATCAGGTTATGCAGCCCATCACTTATTTAGTCCCTTTTCATATGCATAATACTTTATAGCCTCATCTCAGCTACTTAGATTAAGTATAATTCAGTCTTGCATACCCAGCATTCAGTTACAAGTTACTCAGTTAATCAGATAAGTCAGTTTGTCTATGCATTTATGCACTACGCTATAGTTTTAGATTTCAGATAATTAATCACAATTTTATACCTTGGTGCCTTGTGCATCTCCACAACTTTCTTAATATCTCAGCAAGGTCAGTCTAGCATCCTTCAAGGGACATAGTATCCCAAGGGGGAGATACACTATAGCCCCCAAACTTCCTTAATTTAGACATGTCATTTTCTTTGATGAATCTATCTTGGAGGAAGTGTTACTTACGATTCCACTCTCTAGCTCCAAAACTCAGTAGTAAGCCATGTACTCAATGGCTTAGTTTAGTCCCCGATATGATACTCTATCTATGTCATGCATTGCAGAATCAGTTTAGTTTAGGCATCATGCTCCAGACGCAGTTATGTTTTCATGTTTCCGCTTATGCATATTGAGTAATTAGTCTCAAACTCATCGATATTTTTAGTTTAAGGTACTAGCCTTTCATAAAGTTACTCATTCTCATGTTCAGATTTCAGTAACAAACTTGGTATTCAGTTCTATGCTTAGTTTTGAGTTTAAACTTGGTATCTTTACCATTACATGTTCAGTCATATGTTCATAAGGCAATTTAGTCATGTATTCACGCATCAGATATGCGTGGTCAGTATATCAGTACTTTTAATCATTCATTTACGTATCATGTTAGTCATATAGTCGTGCATAAGATGTGTATGGATTCATCTTATCAGTTATGAATCAGATATGCATTCTCATTTGAGAAACTCAGTTCATCAAAACACTCTGTCCTACATTCATAAATCAGTTACTCATGCATCAGATGTGCATGTTCAGTGTGATGTATTCATCTTATCAGTCATGTTAGTCCCGAAAATATTTTTCAAAAGTGTATGTCTTGTACGTACTTTAGTCTATATTTTCTTCCATCTTAGTTATTCTCACTTGAGGATGAATGTTACTAAGAAGGAGATATTGTAATTCCCCATATTTTGGTCTAGAATGAAAATTCATCATTCCTATGTGTAGACATTTCAAAAGACTCAAATCCTATGTAAATTTAGTGTGTTAATCAATTATTTAGTGTGGGAATCTATTTGAGCATGAATTTAGATCATATAGGTCCCCTAACTCAAGTACAAGTTAAAATATTTCCTATCATTCAAATTTTAGTGAGCGTCAAAACTTGGGTGAATTTAGATCGACCATAACTGGTTCTATATGATGAACTGGGTGGCTTAATATATATCAAATAAAAAATCTTTGAATTATCTTTCCAACGATACCAATTTTTCCTAAATCTATTATCTGAGTAAGGTGTTATGCCCATTTTACTCCAGCATATCGGGCTGTCAACTGTGTGATGACAATTTTGATGGCCTGTCACATCTGTGATGCCTTGTAAAAATGGTTGTCAGCCTTAGGCAGAATCCAGCTTCTGTGTGGCGATAGTTTTGACAGCCTGTCACATTTTTATGCCTTGTCACGAATGTCTCCAGCTTTTCTTGCCAGAACTTGAGGGATGTTTTAGTAAGGGTATTTTGGTCTTTTCCATTAACTTCCCATGACTTATAACCCTCAAGGAACATATTATCTTCCATTCTCTTTAGTTAAACATCTCAAAAAGCTCTCTCATACACTTTCAACCCCAAGATTAGGGTTTCCTCTTAAGATCTTCTCCTTAAGAACAAGAACATTCTCTCCCAAAGAGGTTAAACCCTAGTCAATAAAAATCAATAGCAATCCTAAGAATTTCTTCAAAAACCTTCAAAAAACATTTGATCTCTTTCAAGATAAAGCTTTAAGGTATGTGTAGTGTTAATCCATGGGTCCCTTTCATCTATGGAGCTCAAAAATCATGTTTTAAATTATAAATTGTGATTTCCTTGTTGTGTTATGACTATATTCATGTTGATGATTGTTGTTTGGATTCAAAGTTGTATCTTGATGTGTTTTTCATGAAGCATATGAATAGGATAGTTGAAACCCATAAATTTTAAATGGATTAAGATTTCCAAATTGATAAGCACACCTATGCCTTGAAGAGTGCATGCAAGGTGTTTGATAAAATGCTTAGGATGCTAGAAATTCATGTTTACATGGTTCTATGATATCTAAATGACAAGTCTATGTTAGCTATATACTTCAATATGAATTCCATGCTATTGTTGTATCGTTATTGTTGTGGTATGAAGCATGTATGATAATGGAGATATACAATATATACATGAAATATATCCATGTACTGCCTACCATGCTTAAGATGTTGAAGAACTACATGAAGTATAATATCCCCTACTTATGACAATTTGAATTGTGGACTCCTTTCTTATTATCAAGTCAGTCATGCTGTGTCAGTTTCCTTCCATCGAGTCCTGGGGGTATTCGTACCCAAAATTATAGCTTTGTCCCTAGAGCCATGTCATGTTATCATGATACTCTCAGTTAACCCATGATCTATAGAATTCAGTTCGTATGCGACTCAGGAAAACTGAGAAATCTCAGTAGTCTCAATAGTTCAGTAATCTCAGTGATCTCAGTACACAGTAATATATGTAACCTTAGTATTCAACATCAATCTCAGTAACTTCAGTACTCTCAATCAGTCCTCAAAACTCAGTACATTTCGTTAGTCATCAAAATTCATTGAACTTAGTTTAGCTCTGCCAAACAATACCACTAGTATTAGTTTAGTTAATCGGTATCTATTCAGCTAATCATTTCAGTTCAGTTATTCAGTTTAGCTCAGTTATCCAGTTTAGTGTCTTTCACATGGGAGTAGGATTCAGCACTGAGTGAGCCTAGGGATGGGGACTCAACCATTAGAAAGAATAGAGATCCTTAGAAGCAATCCCTAAGTTCCAGAACTATGTAGCCAGCTTACGTATGAGATATCATCCATTCGATAGGACTTGCATACTCAGGGGTCACCCGTTAGCACATTTTTATGTATATGACTGATCCTAGGAGTCACCCACTAGATTAGGACTAACTCCACAGCAGTTGTCTTTATTGGTGGCGTAGTACTGTCACCCTACCAGTCAGGGCAGAGATTGGACCCCAGTCATCTTTGTTTGGGGCATGTCGATAATATAAACACATCCCAAAGTTTTAGTTGCAGATTCAGGACTGTCAGATAAATTTTATTCAGTTTAGTAGTACAGATTCAGTACCATTAGACACAGTCAATTGTTATCATTATAAATAGTTTTCAAGATTACCCATTAGACAGGACTGATCTCAACTATAGTTAAACAGTATCAGAATCATCAGATTTAAAGATCACCTGCTAGATAGGACTAATCTCAAATTTAGTTACTCCATATAGAATGGAACTTAGATAGTTCCATCAGAACTTAGACTGTCAGATATAGTCGCTTAGTATTAGTTGCATCGGTTAGGCCGATCATCATAGTTATATAAGTTATGTTAGTCATCATAGCTTACGTTATTAGTACTCAGTTTGAGGACTTTTATACATCGGCAATCAGACCAGTTCTTCATAATTTGAACTGTCAGAAATAGTCATTCATCTATTCAGTATCTTGGTATCAGTAAAGTCATGTCGACAGTTTTCAGAGTCAGTAGTTAGTATCACCACGAGTTAAGTTATAGTTTCTTATGCATATATGTATTCCCACGTTCATATTAGTCAGCATTGTTCATTCATATAACCCTTTGCATTTATCCTACCTCACTCGTATACTCAGTACCTTTAGTCGTGATGACGTATTTGCACTATGGTTCTTTCTTTTATGTTACACCATAGGTTCAGAGGCATGTGTTCCAGATCAGCAGCAGAATTCCAATCGTAGAGTTTCAGTGAGTCCTCATCCATTCGAGGACGGTATTATTTTATTTTATTTATTATTTCAGTTCTATTTTGCTAGACAAAGTTAGTTGGAGACTTGTTCCATCAACTCCTTATTCAGACGGTTTAGAGGCTTTCTAGACTATAGCATGTCTGACAATTATTTTAGATTTGTTTTTGTATTGTTATACCATTTTCAGACATTATTCTTATCAGATGTTTTTATTTAGATTTGAACCTTATGGCTATTCAGTACATGTTTCCGTATTTTTATGTTATATTATGCAGTGTACAGGTATAAATATCAGTCATGGGTCAGTTTGTGGTCTTCGAGGTCATGAGCATCGTGTAGCATTTCGGTTCAGAAAATGGGGTGTTACAACAAACAATAAAAAAACTAACTTAAATAATGATTAAACCTAAAAAGAAGTTTTGGTAGCCTCCAATGATGTCCCAAGTGATCTAGAATGTTCCAAGGTGTCCCAAGATACTTAAAACGTTTTTTTAGGATGTTATATTTAAAGTAGACAAGTTATATACAAAGTTAAATTATGTTTACACACAATTTTCCTTTAGCTGCACAAAATTTTCCCAATTTTGGTGCTCTCCGTGTTGCGCCGTTGTTCCAGGTCATTATTGTCAAAAAATTTGTTAAATTCCATTTGCTAGTCGCGATTTCAATGCGTTATGTGGCCTCCTTAAATCCCATTATAAGATACACGCATTTATGGGTCAAGAACTTGGGCCTCTTATGAATCCATAAATGTTTTTAACTCAACCATTGTCCACTTTCACAGTCCACAGGTGGCCCATACATTTTAGGGGTCCAAATTACGTGCAACTTGCGTCTTGTGCTTTCCTTGAGCCATTTTGAGCTTTATTGAGTTGTTTACACTTGATTTGAATCTTCTATAACCTTTATATATCAGGATAATCCATTAACGAATCATCATATAGCATTAAATACAACAATTTAGATCTCAAAATAATACAAGATTCTTAATGACAAACTAGAAACACGAGCTAAGCCTAGGCTAAATCCACATTGTGTTTAAACTCATTGTTTGGACTCTTTTATTTATACAATAGACCCTTTGAAAATTATAACTAAGGTGTTTTCCATATAAATACATAATAAAAACCTTAAGAAATAATTAAAAGACATTAGAACCCAACACAATAGACTAAATAAACACCTAACTCAAGCTAGTTACACTAGTTTTCTCAGTTGGCTTCTAAATGATCAATTTGAATCAAAACTCATGTGAAACCACCATTAAAAAACATAAATATATACTTGGACACATAAATTCTCATTTATATCATTATCAACACATATGTCATAAGAATTATCCTTAAAACAAGGCTAAAAAAGCTAGAACAGTAATGCTAGAATGTATATATACACCTAACATCAGGTATGAAGATAGATATGGAATGCTTTGTAGATTTTTTCTTATGTTGGCTGTAGGAACAGGCCGAGCATCAATGACCAGGTGGTTTTAGTCAGAGATTACCCATTCTCGAGTGGAAATAGGAATGGATTACCATGGATTTTGTTAGTACTTTACCTCGTATGCTGGTGGTTATGATGGTATTTGGGTCATTTTGGATCATTTTACCAAGTCAACACATTTCATTCCTATTTAGATGTCTTTCAATGTTGAGAGATTAGTCCATATCTGTGTACGAGAGATAATCCATTTGCAAGGGTTGCCCATTTCAATCATCTCAGACCATGGTTCTGTGTTTAATTTGAGGTTTTGGAGAGCTTTACAGGAGGATTTAGGTACTCAAGTGGATCTGAGAGTAACCTTTAATCTGTAGACTGATGGCCAGTAAGAGCAAACTATTCAGGTTCTAGAATACATCTTTTGAGCATACATATAGATTGATAAGGCTATTAGGAGCAACATTTAGCCTTGGCAGAGTTCGCGTATAATAACAACTATTATTTGAGTATTCAGATCACACCTTTTGAGGCCTTGTATGGTAGGAGATGTCATTCTGCGATTGGATGATTTGAGACTTCTTAGGTTATGCGTCGTGGTACTAATTTATTTCAAGATTAGATAGATAGAATCATGGTGATTTAATGGTATAATTAGGTTATGCGTCGTGGTACTAATGTAGAAATCCTTTTCGGCTCCATGCCTTAAGATTTGGAGTTGGTAACCATGTATTCCTCTGTGTATCACCCATGAATGGTATAATGAGGTAAGAGAGTAAGGTCAAGCTTAGTCTGAGGTGTATTGGACCTTTTGAGATTCACTGTGTTATTGGTGAGATAGCTTGTGAGTTAGTTTTACCTTTGAATTTTGATGCTATGCATCCAACTTTCCATGTCTCTATGTTGCGATGAAATATTCCCGATCCATATCATGTGCTTAAATAGGACTCAGTCTAGTTGTAAATGGCTTTGTCCTTTGTAAAGGAGCCGGTGATTATTTTTGATAGTGATGTGAGGCGGTTGCGCACTAGGGAGATTAACGTAGTTAAGGTTCAGTGAAGATACCACCCAGTAGAGGAGGCCACTTAAGACATCGAGTATGAGATGCTGGCACAGTAACTCCACCAGTTTAAGACCTTAGGTATTTCCTAATGATTAACTATTGGGGATGAAAGTTCCTTTAGTAATGGATATTGTAATGGCCCTTCAAGTCATTTTCCATATTATTATTTGTTTTTGTCATTAAAACCTTTCCATAGCTACCCCAAGTCATTTATGAGTTGCTGGAACTAACAGTTCAGTTACAAAGTAGTTTGTTTCTTTCATAGAGAAAATTTCCTATTTTGATGTCTTTGCTTCTAGATAATAAACAAGCCACTTTTAGCCTTAAGATATTAATTCTACCTAAAACATAAGTAACTAAGTTAATTATGCCTAAATTATGATTCCTTAATAGGCTAAATGATCAAAAGAATACTAATCATTCCACCAAGACTTATTCCCATCCCATATCTAGCATAATATCATAAATATAGTACAAATTAATGCAATACATGAGGAAGGTATACCATTTCTGCCTGGATGCCGAAGAAAAGGCAAGCAAAATTTTCTAATCCATCGATTTCCCCTTACAAGAATCTTCTGCCAGATTCCACGCTATAAAAATCATAATCTACTCATCAATACAAGATCAACGATACCCATTTTACAATTTTGTACTATGAGACCAAATTAACAAAAAAATCCCATGTGGGACCCATTTGTAGAATTGCCCTTTTGAAATTGTCAACATGTCCCTCTATGCTCAAGGAACATTTACCCTCTAGGATGAGTGAATTCCGAGATCAAATGGTTCTACACTAAACCCACCAATATTCTAGGAATTTATGGGAAATTATGAGAAATTAACCATAGAATTTATGAAAAATTAACAAGAATTTGGAGAAGAAATGAGTTATTGGAGATTACGAACACCCAAAAATCACCTACTAATGTTTCTCCAAAGTATTCACACCTTCTAGGGAACTACTTACTTTGAATCGAGTGAGAAATGGGAGAATACGGGAAAAGTGAGGCAATTAATAGTACCAGGTATCTCTTAATTGGACATTGGGTCTCTTAAGCAGTCATCGCTTAAATCCCAAGTGCTACTTTATGACACTATTGACTTTTGCACATGTTGCTTAAATGTTATTTGCGACAATAGCTTAAGAGACACCAGCTACGCAAACTAGATGTCTTAAGAGATGTTGCTTAAATGGCCTTCGCTTATGTGACCCAATAGGTGCTTAAGCAAAGGCACTAGCACCAACTGAAGACTTGGAAATTTTTCTAAGTCTCTACAGACCCCTCGAGATTCGTCTGGATTCTTATTTATGCAAATAAATTATGCAACCCTATAAAATTTTTCATTTTAGAGTTAATGGCGTAGTCAAAATTTTCATCTGAGGTCGTTATGATGAAAAGTGGTCTCACACCCATGTGTGATTTTCCTTAACTTTTGGTCAATAGCTTAAAATGAGTCTGAAAGTATTGGAACCAATACAAGGATCCTTATAACCTAAAATCGATGTTTCGAAGCTACTAGAACTTTATGAATTGGCATACATATTTTTTCCACTGGTGTTTTTGCCCAATACCATATTCTTACTAGCAAAGACTTCAAATTATGAAATTGGCTCTAAAAAATAAATGAATTTTTTGGTAATTGATATGTCATCTCTAGCAAGTCATAAATGATTTAGGGTAACTATATGAAAGATATAAATGGAAAAAATTAGAGGAAATGACTTAGAGCGCCATTACAATGTTGAACTTCTAATCTTAAAATACCATACTCGAAAACAGGCATAGAAGAAGTAAGACCACTCAAAATTTGGGGATACCATAAGTAGATGTCAGTGCCACTAGAGGATCCACATTCAATGCTTGAGTAAAACTATAGGCAAGATCTGGCACAGCTGGAAGTAAATTACTCGGAGCTAAGGAACACCATTTGAACTTAAAGGAACACCCTCCAAATGAATCATCAAATGAATCAATAACCCCTCCAAGACCGAAGAAGATAAAACTCTATAGAACATGAGTAGATCCTTTATCTCTATCATGCTTAACCTGAGGCTCAGGGGAGAGCCATAGGGCACTATCTCTAGAAGGGTTAGATCCTTGTGTCTATCCTGTTCCTCAGAATTATATATAAATCACAACTAGCCTTCTAGACTGGGTTATCTCCTCTGATGATGGCTTAGTATCGCTAGCCTCATGGGATTTAATACTTACCATCTATGCAGAAAAGAGTGTATCTCAATTTAGAATATAAGGTGTAGAAAAACCAACACAATCAGGAACCAAATAAAGAAGTTTCCTAAAGTTAAATTATAGCCTCTTAAAGATAGATACAGATATCTCCAAAGCAATCAGTACAGATACCAGCATTAAAGAAGGAACAACATTAGGAGTTTAGGGAGTACCATAAGAAAATATTAGTACCACAAGAGGATCCATACTAGACGCTTGAGGAACACCATAGGCAGGCACTGACATAACTGGAGGTAAGTTACTCGAAATTGTGGAACACCATTTGAACTCAAAGGAACACCCTCCAAATAAGTCACCAAATGAATTAATAACCCCTCTAAGACTAAGGTAGGAAAAATCTGTCAAACCTGAATAGGTGCTACATCTCTAGCATTCTCAACCTGAGGCTTAGGGGAGGTCCGCCTGGTACTATCTCTAGAAGGGGTAGATCATTGTGCCCATCCTCTTCCTTCAACTCGTCCATAACTCACAACTTGCCTCCTAGACTGGGATATCTTCTTAGATGATTGAGCTACATCCCTAGAATTATGTGATTTTATCCTCACCACTTATATAGAAAATAGTGAAACTCAATTTAGAAAGAGAGTATAGAAAAACCAACATGATAAGGAACAATATAAGGAAGCTTCCTACAGATAAATTGTAGTCTTTTAAAGATAGACACAGATGTCTATATACCAATTCATGAGACTTTACTCAACATCACATTTATGCACTGATGAGACCAATGAACCGAGCTACTCTAAAACCAATTCATCATAACCCAGAACAATGGTCTTGATTAAACTTATCGTAGTTATGCCTTGATAAGTAAGTCAACCACCCAAACTGATACAAAAGAGAAAATTTTAAAATATCCCTAGGCATGACTTTAAGAACAAAGTTGAACAATACATACGTAAACATAGCAGATATTTGAATATCAAAAGATACATAGTCCATCTCAAAACCTGGTGTCACAGTCTAAGAAGAACTAAGTACATCTCGAAGAAAAAATAATACAATTTAAAAATCTTGAAGAAAACATAAGTCTATCTCAAATAAAACAATGAGACATAAACTAGATAGAAAAAGGTTGGAGGTCAACTCTAAATGCATAGGATGATCACTATCTCAAAAGAACTCCAAGTAAAACTAATAAGCTACAGCACGGTGAACTTGTACCTAGATCTTCTCCAAAAGGGAATAATAGGGATGAGTATTATCCACTTATACTCAATTGTAATACCCCGCAGTTTGGGGCTAGTCTTTGAAACGTCGTTCCTACGTGTATAAGCTATGATTTAAATTATACCATGAAAATATGAGTTGCAAGATCTTTATCCTCATGTTTGATTTGATTTTGAGGTGAAAAATGTTCCTAAGAATCACTTAGAACAAAGTTGATCTTAGTGCCTTTGATTAGTCTAAAGTATGTTATTTGAGTCTGCAAGGGTCTACTTTAAATGAATATAACTTTTTATATACATATAATTTTGCAGCTCAAGGCCTACTAAATTATATATAATTTAATTATCTTTCCAACGATTCAAATTTCACAAAAATCATATACCTTAGCAAAAAGTTATGGCATTTTTTGTGAGAGGAAGTAAGCCGACGAGATTGGGATGCGATGCATCGGTTATCAATGCGATTACCAATAAAACGTGATGGCCAACATGCTACAAGACTATTTCATATACAATTTAAATTTTTGGGGTTTCTAGGGGCACTTTGGTTATTTTCCCTCACCCAAATCTGCCCATAACACTTAATTTCATCCCCCCAAAGCAATATACACTCAATTATTCATCTTTTCTCACAAATAAAAACTCTAGCCTCCTCAAGAACACCAAGAAATTCATCAATTTTTTTTCAAGAAAACCAAGAACTCAAGTTTTCTAATTCAATAATGCTTTCAAAATTATGTTTCTCCTTCAAGATTAAATCTTTAAGGTATGTGGGAGTTTATCCATAGGTCCTCTTTCATCTATGGAGCCCAAAAACCCTTTTCCTTTAATTAAAGAATGAATTTTTCCTTTATTATGGTATTTTGTATGTTCAATAAAGGTTGAATTTAATGTTTTCATGATGTTTGTAACTCAATTCAGCCCATGTGTGAGTCCATGCACGATTTTAAATTCCTCATGCTATGAATTTGAACTTCCCATGCTTTATTTAAATAAATTCCATGATGGAACCTAAATTCAAAAAGTTTAGCAATATTCTTATGTTTTAAATTCATGCTTTCCACACGTTTGATGAAATTCCCATATCATGTTAAGTAAATTTCAATATGAATACCCAAGTTATGAATTTTGCGATGTAACTCTATTATTCGCTAATGTCTAAGAAATTGTAATGTCGATGTTATGAACTTTACATATTTTGATGAAACACTAATGACCTATTCAAGCGAAATACATGTGAATTCCGCAATTCATGATTTTAGTTATGTAATCATGCTATGATCCCATGTTTAAGATATTTTTATGTTCAAGTTCATGATCCCCATGTATTTGATGAATTTCCCATGATAAATTTTTAATCTCCAAGTGTTTGATGAAATGCCCAATGATAGGTATCTTTAAATACTAACTATTTATCATGTCCTCAAATCCTTAGTATGGACTTGTTGTTATTGCTATCGAGTCTTGGGGGTTCTGAATACCCATAGGGAATATCATTGAGTTAGTAATATGGTCAGTTGTGAGTCTGATTAAGTTAGCTTAGTCTGGTTTTAGTTCCAGTATCAATTAACACATTAATAATTACCTGAGAATACGTATGCACTTTTATTTTTAGTATTCCATGACTTAAGCTTATCAGTTATCAGTTAATAGTGCATGCACCAATTAGTATTCCAATTTGATTCAGTTGAGAGTAAGATTCAACACTGAGTGAACCCAGGGATAGGGGATCACCTGCCAGTAGAGGGTGAGACCTTTAGTAACAGTCCCTGTGTTCCAAGACTATGTAGCCAGCGTAGGGTGAGATGTTAACCTTCTAGTTGAGGGTTGATATCATACGGTTACCTGCCAGTTTGAGGGTAACCCTTACTCCTTTGGAACAACCCTTTAGTGGATCCACATAACCAGTGTTAGTACCCGTGGCATGATAATGACACCCTTCTAACTGGGGTTATAGGTTGGACCCTAATTAGCTCAAATTGGCTTATGCTAGTTAGATGATACCTCCCATAGATACAGTTTCTCTTTTAGACTTAGTTTGGTACTGAGTTCAGTTTTACAATAGTAGGACTATCAGAAATAGTCACCAGCTCAGTATAGAACACAATTTAGTTATACAGAATCAGAACTGTCAAAATTAGTTACTTAGTAATCAGTAAGTCAGTTATCAGTACTCGTAGCTATCAGTTACTCAGTTATTAGAACTCAGTGTTCATTTTTAGTTACAGTCTCAATTATCTCAATTATAGTCTCAGTTACAGTTTTAGTTACAGTCTCCTCACAACTATTAATTACTCAGTTATTAGAACTCATTGTTCAATTCCGGTTATAGTCTCATTTATAGTATCAGTTATAGAACTTAGTTACAGTCTCAGTTATAGTATTAGGTATAGTTTTAGTTATAATCTCAGTTACAATCTTAGATACAGTCTTAGTTATAGTCTCAATCATAATCTCAGTCTAAAATTAGATCAGTAACTCAGTCAGTTTTAGGTTTGCTTGACCGTAGTGTACAATTATTAGTTATTCAATTTTCAGTATTTTAGTACCTTAGTTTACAAACTATTTTAGAATCACGTTATACATTTTGTCTTACATTCTCAAATAATATTTTTTTTCATAAATTCATGCTCAGTTACCTCATGTTACTCAGTCAGTCCTTACCTCATATGTATAATACTCTATAGTTTCAATCCAGTTATTCAAGCTAAGTATAGTTCATTCTTACATGCCTAGTATTCATCTATTAGTCATTCAGTTAATGAAATATGTTAGTATGTTTATGCATTCGTGCTAAGTGTAATTGTATATTCAGATCCTTAACTTATGTCAGTCTCCATCACATAGTTTCAGACCCGGTATTTATACAGTATCCATGTTTTATCATATCCCAGCTTTAATTATACTTATATTATTCCAGCCTATTAGTGACTCTACTTAAACTTAGCGTGCATGTTTTATTGTTACATATGAAATCAGTTTTACTTATTGCATTCGCCCCTGCATTACTCAGTACATTCTAGAAGTACTGATACACATATACGTTTGTGTGGATATATTATTTCATAATATAGGTACCAGTTTAGCCCGCACAACACGATCAGACAATTGCAGATTCTAGCCAGTAGGTGATGAGTTCTCCTACTTCGGGAACTCCAGACAATTTTAGTTTATGTATAGTTTATATATTTTCCATGTGTATTGATTAATAGTAGTAGAGACATTTCCCAACAATCCATAGTTAGTATAATAGAGGCTTTATAGATGTCAGTCAGAGTCATTCATGTAATTCTAATTTGATCCTTTCGATTTATCAGATTGAAAGGTTTATTAGTATTTTATTTCTTTTGATTTTTCAATATGATTATGTTTCCGCACAACAGAATAACTATTTATTATGTTATAATTTAGTTGCTTAACAGTATGTCAGTTCATGGGTTAGCTTGGGATCGCTTGTGGTTACAAGCATCGTGTGACGACTAGGGGGTAGTCTCAGGTCATTGCATAAAAAGGGATCATAGACCTACTGGGAAAAGTAGAAAATAAAGTATATAAATACATACTATGGGTACCCCACGTACAATTAGAAAATATCATAAATAGTTGCTCACATCATCTCTACTCCTAGTTCTGGTTATTACACATATATAAAGTTCAAGTATGAAAAAAGCATATAAATAGGGAGACATCATATTAACATGAAAATACAACACAACAGATACATAAAGTATAATTTCAATAAAAATGATAATGATGATATGGTGTGATATCTCTGAGGTTGACGCACAATCTTTGTACATACCCACCAATCACTGCTTCTGAGATAGGACCCATGGGGAGTTTTCAACCCATATATATTGAATAACCAATACAAACACCAATCCAATATCAATAACTCTTCTCCAACATATGATTTTTAGTAAATCATTTTTAAAGATATCACATTTCTATCCAAAAACCAATATTTCCATATTGGTACCAATGCCTCATGAGTGTACATATGTTATAAGATGTAATGCTCACAACCATACAAGAATGAGAATTTCAAATCCAACTAATACTAAAGTACATGAGCTCAAATCCACTGAAAACATAGGCATTTATGATTCAATATAATCCATGTACCATTAGAGTGAGATACACATGTAATTTATCATTTATAGCACATAAACCCAATCTTAGGAATGTCCCCTTGGAAGAAAACAACAAAAAATATGTGTATATATATATACACACTGAGCCAACAAATGTGTATATATATATATACACACAAAGGCAACAACATAATATGAGACCCCCACCTGGGTCACACATAGGAAATAATGTCTCAAAACACCAATAACAACAACACAGGCCCCCACATGGGCACATAATAATAATAACAATATTTTCATGATTAGTCCCCATACCTATAGCCTGCTTTAATATCAGTATTAACTACACAACCCAGCCTAAACTAAGTTAAGCCATAGCCTATCTCAAATAAAGAAATCCCAGTCCAAAAGCCTCCAATCACACTTTCTCTATACAAACATCCCTGAAATCAACTAAAACATACAAATATTGAATCTACGCATCAAAATTAAACCAACGATCCATATTGACTACTTCTGAGTCGGAGTAAAAATGGACCTCAAAAATAGGTCTTCAAAAATAAGGGTAAAGCTAATATTTTAATTCATAAATACATTACCCAGGATTAAAGGAATCCATATAAGAAAACCCAACAAAAATGGGTTAAAAATGGGGTATAAACTTGAAGAAAACTATTTTAGGCCTTCAAGGCCGAAAATTCTCAATTTTAATTTTTGAAATTGTATTTTAACAAGCTTTAGATGATAATAATTGAAGAAACATAATTGAAG
Source organism: Capsicum annuum (assembly GCF_002878395.1). Lineage (NCBI taxonomy): Eukaryota > Viridiplantae > Streptophyta > Magnoliopsida > Solanales > Solanaceae > Capsicum > Capsicum annuum. The sequence continues at coordinate 120,795,303 of NC_061120.1, forward strand.
TAAGGATTTGGAGGTTACCTAAGCTTGAAAATTGAAGAAATCACCCAAAAATTCTAAAACTAGAAGCTCTAACTCTCAAAAATGACAAAGAATAAGAAAAATCTAATTATATACTTTACCAGTATTGACCACTAAAGCAGCCAAATGGCCACTTTGGAAATAATAGATAAAGTTGTACAAGTAGTAAAGTACTAATTTTGCAACCCACACTTTTGTACCAGTCCACTAAAGCAAACAGGAGGCCTACTTTAGTGGCCTTCACTAAAGTGGACAAAACCCGTGAAAGAAACCTTTACCAGCTTGGGTTCAATTTCTAAAGGGGCCAAAATGATGCTTTAGCAGCACCAGCTGGGTGGTATACCAGTTGATTATTGAAAATTTTCAAGTTTCCGCCAAACCCCTCAAAATTTACTTAGAATCCTGAAAATTCAAACAAACTATGCTACCCTACCAAATTTGGTTCTCCAGACTGAATGAAGACATCAAATTTTAGAAAAGAGACTGCTTTCATTAAATTGACCCCGAGGTCTAATTTTATAAATTTTCAAACTATGGTTTTAAATATGATAATAAAGCCATAAAATCACTCCAACATGCTACTAATCCAAAATAAACGTTCTAGATTTTCTAGTTAAATTGTTTTACCATCTGACACATAGAATAGTAAATGTTGAACAAAGTTAACTATAAAGCATTTTTAACCAAAAAAAAACACATACTCATATAAAGCTCACCAAAATGCAATGGAAAATATGCCAATTATCCCCACACCCCAAAATCATCACATAGAAACTATGAGGAGGGGTGAAAATTTCAACTTATAGAAAATAAATAATTAAAAAAAGTAAGTTATTACAATTTTCAATAGGTCAGCTTTTCATTCATTCATGGATAATGTGATGTGCTTATGCGGGCAGGACTTTGATGATGCTGGAGAGATTCTATTCAGTTCAGAGTAGGTATCTTATTTGGTAGGACAAGAGAATGCAATATTTGGAATATGAGTTCATTTAATGGTTCATACTTTGAACTTTCTTTAGCTTGGTTATGCTTGTATTAATGTGATGTGTGCATGGTGTGGTTTGGATTTGCATGTTACAGTCATGATCAATTCATTTGGGGGATAATTAAAGGTTAATAATAAGTTTGTGGTTTTTTGAAAAGTGAAGGAACTTGGTGAAAAAGGGATACGTATGGTAAAGTCCCCTGAAAGTATTAGTTTACCTGAGAGGTTATCTAGAGAGTCTTGCTTGGAGAAAGCAGTCCCAATACCTCTTTATTTTGTGCTTTTGGGCACTTTCTATCCATTGACTTTCACAGATGAAAGTCATTTTAGTAGTGGATTTTATAATGACCCTCTAGGTCATTTTTTTGGTTTTCATACATTTTTGTATTTTGTGCTTCCCATAGCGGCTATAAGTAATGTTTGAATAGATTTTTGGGTGATAGGCTCGATTCCCTATTTTGGAGTTTTCGTTGTTAAGATATTGGTCTTGGACCAAAACCTACAAAATGGCCTCAAATGAGAATTTCAATAGCGCCATCAACCCCAGAACATTTAGTTTAGGGTATGGTAGCTTTGGTCCAGATCACAAGGATTTTGAACCTATTTTGTTTTATTGGGGTGAATTTAGTTTAAATATAACAATAGGTGTAGGACCCACATTTACTGAAAGAGATCATTGATGAAATTGTTAATGGTTTTGTGGAGTTTTAAAAGTCAATTTTTTTATGGTAGCATAGTTCATTTCCATGTATGGGGTTTTGAATGAATCCTGAGCACCAAATTGGTGTCTTTTGGGACTTGGGAAAATGTTTTGTTTTTCAGTATTTCATGCAACCACTTTTTATTGTTTGAATTCATGAGGTATTTCTATGACCCCCACTGTCATTTTTTTGTATTTCTACTTAATTTAATATTTAGAGATTTCGTATAACTACCTTAAGTAATTTATGACATACTAGAATTTTCAGTTTCATTACCAAGAAGTCTATTTGGTTTTTAAAGAAAATTCCCTATTTTGAAGACTTCGTTGGTTCAAATTGGCTATCAGGTGAAAACTTATTATAAGTGACATTATATGTTGATTCTAACTATTTTAATAACTCTAAATCATTGATTTTGGGTTAGTTGGACCCTTGGTTTAGCTCCCAAGGCTTTATGACTCATTTTGGGCTATTGGACGAAAGATAAAAAATATGTCAAGTAGGTGTAGGACCCACTTTTAATTAAAATGACCTTAGATTGAAATTTCAACTATGCCATTGAGTTTGGAGCATCAAATTTGATATGTTATCATATTTTTTTTGTGTATAGGGGATTCAAGATAAATTCTGAGGGACTAAGTAGATTGGCATTACCTAACAGGTATAGTTTAAGCAATACCTTTGATAATTAAGTGATCTTTGGTCACTTAAGTGGTATCTGGGTAGACACCAAATAACGCTAAAGCGACATTGTGTTGCCTAAGCGGCCCAGTGTCTGCTTAAGCAATACTTGTATACTTGGGAAGGGTATAAATATTCCAATTAGCTCAATATTCACTATTTTTCATCAATTTTCTAGAATCGTGAACCCTAATAAGTGGGAAAAATAGGAAAATCATTTGAAGGTGATTTTGGAGCATAGATAAAATTAATTTACATATTTCTTCCTCAATAATATGGTAGTCTTCTATTATTTTCATGGTTAATTTCTTCATCTTTTTCAAAATCCCTGAAGGATTGGTGACATGATTGTAGCACCATTAGTGCTCAAAATATTCCTTAGGTATAGAGGGGGTATGGTGCTAGTTTCGAAAGTGTGATTCCATAAATGGACCTCACAGAGGATTTTTACGTAATTTAGGACCTGAAGTATGGTAGTGCAATAGAAGTATCATTGTTCTGTTCTTGATAAGTAGATTGTTATTTTGATGATATGGAATCTTGTGAAAGCATCTCAAAAATAGAAATCGCTGGTTAAGAAATTTTTGTAGGCTTTTCTTTGGTATCCAGATGATGTTCCATGGATTTATAGCACTTTCAATGCATAAACTATGAAAATATGTAATTTTCTTAGGTTTTTTTGAGTGATATAATGTGTTTTTAGTATATTTTGCAGGAAATTAGGTTTTGAAGGATAAATTGAACAAAAAGATAGAAATTGAAGTTTCTATCTACATATTAAGGCAATTTTTGGTGTATCTATTGAAAATTAAAGCCTAGTAGCTCAAAAGTATAAAAAGAAAATTGTATATATCTATGTTCACATACGATCTGTATAGGTACATACAATCCATATGTGACCCAATTATGTACAGAGAGTTAAAGTCCGTCCTGGAGCTGCAGGATCTTTGTAGAAGTTCTGCACTTACCTAGGCCCACATATGATGTGTATGCCATACATATGGTCTGTATGTGGCCTATGTAAGTGGACACCGACCTCAAATTTCTTTTTTCATTCGAGATTTGATTTTTAGGGTTTTTTTGTGCACTACATATACCCTTTTTATATTTTGTAGTTAGGTCACATAACGTGACACTTAAAACTTATATTTTGATTCTAATATTTGAATTTGATCTTTGTATTGCTCTTTTATTGATTCTTGTCGATAATTTAATTTCAGACATTGAGTTTTATTTAATAATTCTTGTGATGTTCTTTAATGGCTTACATAATGAACTATGTTGATCATTTCTAAACCATGAGCAGCTAAAACTCTTAGCTAGGATTGTAAGAACTGTGTCATATTGATAAAGTAGGGGAAATGTGAAGTGGTTTTTAAACTAGTACTTGTGCATGCATTGTATTATCAACATTTTAGTCATTGTTCTAGTGGTTGCAAATGTTAGGATCCCACATAGGTTATTGCTATTTACTCCACAAGAGGAGTAGTGACTAGGAAAAGATAATTACAATAGTAATTTGAAGTTTAGCTATTGATCTAGGCTAATTAGTATTATCAATGTAAGATGGTTAAATTTCATCTAATAACTTGAAACTCAAAAAGTAATAGTTAACTAGAATCTAGGATAAGGGTTAGTAATGCAACATCCTGTGACTCAAAAGGTAAAGGATAAAATCTATCTGTGTGTCCATAATACAGTTGATGGTACATAACTTATCAGATTTCGCATTCAAAGTACTAGGTCAGTTTAGCAAAGCACAATAAACCTACAGATTGGAGAAGCTTGGTGGAACATAATACTAGTGCTCTTCTCCAATAGTTTAAAACCAAAGTTACATATCATTACTTGTTTAATATTGTTACTACAAACCCTAGCTCAATTTTTTCAGCCTATTGAGTTTAGTAAACAAAAGATATATATCCAAGTTATCCTTGTGGGTTTGTCCCTAACATAGTTGGATTATTATTCTTGACATCTACCACTTTATCCTTAATTTGTGGTGTTGTTTGGGTGTTGATAAAAAGTTTAGCACCATTGTTTAGAAAGTAGGTGTTGTGTTGATTAATGTTTTTTAAAGTTTGCAGGTCTCTAGTTTTTCTTTTCTTAGTTGGGTATACGCGGGTGTATGCCTAATACAAGGAGTAAAGACAATCCCTTACTCCCAATAAATCCTATCCTTGAGAAACCATTGCAGCCTAATTATACGATGGCGGATCCCGTGTGTCTAGGAAATTTAAAAGGTGTTTAGGATTATCCAAATGCTATACCTCCTCTTGCTCTACGTTATCCATTGAATATTATAGATAGGCACTGTAACGACCTGATTTGCTAGAATCGGAATGTCACACAATCCTCATGATCCCGAAGGACCACAATCAAAACCTCTACTAATATCTGTACCTCAATACTACGTAATATAGATAATAAATATAGAAAATGTCCATAAGGTTCAAAATCTAATATTGTTCACGTTTCTCAAATAATCTAACTAAGTTAAGCTGAATTTACTTGGTTCCATATCTGATGGAATACTACTTAATCACGGTATTTGATTGACAATACAGAGTTTTAATAGAGTACTCGATTACTACAGAGGTCAGAATTGAACACTTGAATACTACTAGATCTGAGATGGGTACAGAACTGAGGCTATATTACTAGCAATACTGAGATTACGGCGATTACAGAGATTACTAAGATTTCTTAAGTTCTGTATCTATCTAAGAATACCAAGGTCTATAACTCGCAGAGTTCTGAGAATCATGGCTCGACTAGAATTATTGTGAAAACTGACATGGGCTCTAGACAACAGCTAAATTGCGGGTATAAATACCCCCAGGACTCGATAACATAAAATTAAAACATAACCATTATTGAATAATCAAGATCATGGACAATCATTCACCATCATAATCACTAATACATCACTTCAAGCATTTAGGAATCCTAAACAGGTGATAACATAGGGGGACATGCTACTGGATCATACTCAATTCAACAAGTCCTTGCATTAAGCACTTCGCATATATTTAAGTCTTGACATGTACCGAAGAACACATAATTGGGGAACTTTATGCTATCATGTTACAATTCAATCACTAAGGCTTTTTAACAAACACTTGGGATACATGGGCTTAAACACAATTGGGGATTTCTAATCAACATGCTGGAATAGCTCTAATTCCATCACATAAGCATTTTATAAAACATATGGGGAGCATGCTGTGCTTATTCAATAATTTCTACACCTAATTGACATGAACACATCACTTAAAAAGCAACTTTAAGAGGGTTTATTGTGAACATCACATGAATATCACATACTACTGTCAAATCTTAAAAACCTTGCAAAAAAACATGAATCATGAAAACTCATAAACATAAAAGCTTTGAAATTTAGAAAAGAGTTCTTGAGCTTCTTAGATGAAAGGGATCTAAGAATCAACAGCTTCAAACCTTGGGAAAACTCTTTTCTTGAAAGACCTTGGAGAGATTCTTGATTTCTCTTGATCTCTATTGATTTTTATTGAAGAAGAAATAAGGTTTTTGATTTTGTAAAACCCTAGTTTTGATGTTGAAGATGGGAAATAAGGCTGAGAGCCTTTTATCGGGTATATATAAGGGCCGAAAATAAGTGAAAAAAGACCAAAAAGCCCTTGGAATTAAAATCCAAAACTGGAAGAATCCTGATTTTTCATACTACCGTAAAGCACCATAATTGTGCCAGCTCGCTGGAAATTGGACAATTGAGAAACTGCTTGATAGGACGATGCGGTGGAAATCGTGTTGCCGCCTTGGTTGTGAACTGGAAAGGTACCGGGATGCGGTGGAATCACATTGGTGCACTAGAAATTGACAATTTTGAAATTAAGCCTTGGTGCAATAAGCCAAAATCATAGAGGCTCACTGGATTTTGACGATTGCCATTTTGGGTGGCTCCACGATGTGCTAAAGTTCGAGGTGGCACACTATCTCACTAAAATGGCTCTATCTCTTTGCTCGAGTATCAGATTTTGGTGAATTTGATATCTAAGGAAAGCTTAATCAATTCTCACTTAAGGAAATTCTATATGGTTCAAAATACTTCTTACTTGGGAAGACACTTCTCAACCTTTTTGTATGAATTTTCACTTCACAAAACATACTCTAAGGATGAGACTAGGAGAGAATTTTGTTGGGCTTTACAGAGAGATAGATCACATACTAGAAGGGGTATCTAACTAGAGGAGGATGGTTGGGGAAGTTTCGTTAGCTCAGCAGGTAAAGTTTGCTAAGGCAAGGTCGATAGTTTATCATTGTGTAGTGCTCAGTGGAAATTGAAATAGAGTTCATAGATATCAGTCTAAAGTTATCCATGTATTCTAGTATTTCAAACCATATGATGATAAGAAAAACATAGGAAATGTTAAGCCAATAAAAAAAGAGCCATCATTCCTCCCGCACTGCCCCCAATATAAAGTTTAACATAACTAGTGGCATGATCTAGTTCTTAAACTTGAAGTATGTATTTTTGGGCTTAGATATAGATGATGTTAGTATGCACCTTGCTAACATTATACGGAACTACACTTGTTATACTATCCCAGGGGTGGACCACGAGTCACTTAGACTAAGGTTGTTCCTTTTCCAGTGATAGGTGAAGCTTAGTTACGGTTAGGGGAACTGTTAAGAGTATCTATCACCACATGGAAAGATTTGCGCAAGAAATTCTTAAATTATTTATTTCCACCAGCCAGGATGTTGCAACTTAAAGATGAGACATATAATTTTAGACAACTTCATTTTAAGTCGATCTATGAGGTATGGTTCTAGTTAAAGATGATTCTTAGCATGCTTATCAATCGCCAAATTTTAGGGATGAGCCTATTGGAGATATTATATAGAGCCTTAAATATTAGTTCTCGAGCCATGGTAGATAACATCACTAGATGAGCATTTATGAGATTACTTTTAGAAGCAACTTTTGAGGTTTTAAACTAAATATCTCTCTCTAACTGAGGTTTGTATACTCGACAGGGTGAAAGGGGTATTGGGACTTATGATATAAGAGCTTCTAGTAAATAGAGAGCAGTTGATGAGTTTGTCGCATAAGATATTACACAACTGAGGATCGACATTGGGGTACTGACTAAGAAATTTGTAGTGGTCAATTCCAAAAAGGTGAACACAGTAGGTGCACTAGGTTTACCCTCCATATATTAGAGTCAGACTTATTGGAGTAGGCTTAATATCTTTATAAAACACCCCAAGTCTTGGACACATGTAAAATTTCCTTGGTTTTTGACTTACTAGATTTGGTACGACTCAAGGATACCAATCGTACACTTGAATAAGACTTATGGGTTGGATTAAGGGTTTAATTATATGTTAGGCAGTGTGAACATATTGGTTACTACCCAAGATATGACAAATCAAAGTGTAATTTATATCTAAAGATACGAGTGGTGCAAGGTAAATCATATGGGGCTTTATTAAGTTATCTTGTATAGTTTGCCCATTATACAATTGGTGGGTACAATTTAGTGTTCTATTTATATCCTTAGGCATAATTTTGAGAGGTATGAGTCCAATGGGAACCAGTATGTAGGGTCTTGGAATGGTCTTGGGTATGAGTTAGTGTGCTAACTGTACCCTAGCATACAGATAGTAAGGGTGAGTCGTGCCCTAGATCGTGGTTGTTTTAATTCTAAGTCAAGGGTAGTTTAGACATTTTCTAATTCAAATCCCTTATGTTCTCACATTATATAGCCCTTGGTGTCCTCTCTTCAAACTTATTAAAGGATATAAATACTCTAAAAACTCTCTCAAACATACTCTTGAAGATTAGAGGCTAGGGTTTCTTCATGTGTTCTTCAAAGGATTTAAGGTTCATGTTTCTCTTCGAAATCTTCTTCTATAAGACATTTAATCCTTCCCTCATTTTTAGTTCAAATTAAAGTCATGTGTATTATGTTTTAACCATTGATTTATGAATCATGATTGGTGGTTTTTGAAATATATGTTGAGGGTATTGATGTATATGGTTTGGTATTGGTTTACACTATGATTTTACATATTTTTGGTAATGCTTTGCATATTTTGGTACTTCTTTATTAAGGTTTAAAAAATAGTTCTTGAATAACCCTAATTATGGAGGTTTATGCATTAGTTTTGGTCTTGGTAAAGGTATACCCTCAACATGTTTGATAAAATTCCTAAAAGAATGTCTTCTCTCTATTGTTGATTTTTTATTGGAAATCTTGCAAGGTTTTGTTAGGTAATTGAACCCTATATTAATTTGGATGGTTTTTGCATGGCTTAAATGGTTTGTATGATATAAATTTTTTAAATGTTTGGCATGGTCATAAATGGTTTGGAATAGTTTTAAATGTTATGAATGGTATAAATTGTTTTGCAGGATTAAAATGTAAAGGATTGGTCGCTGTGAAATTATTTATGCTAGTGGGGTATATGGGAATCCCTCAAGTTTTTTAATATGGTTAATGAAAGGGTACATGGAATCCCTTATTATTATACATGGTTAGGTATGGATAGTACTTGCAATTATAGTCAGTATGATGATACCACCACTAATAACCTGGGTGAATAAATGGTTAATGGATTGGTTAGTTCTTGTTAATTGTTTTAATTGGGCAATAATTATAAGGTGTGTAGCAAAGCGGTGGAAAGTGGAGGTCTCGAGAGGACACAAAACTAGAAACCTATATTTATTGATGTGAGTTTTGTTCTTAGTGACTATGTGCATAATGTCACACTATATTTTTGGGGATGTACTAGTCATCCCAGGATTTCTTCCCTGGTTGTGTGGCTTCATTCACTGTGGAGCTTTCATTATGGAGTTGAACCTTTATAGCCCATAGGTGGTTTAGTACGGCAAAGCTACAAGCGTAGGTAATGGTTTTAAAGATATGCTAAACCCGATTCCCTATCCCAGCATGGTTATATAGATATTAGGGTGGTGTGTATTATGGGTGATTTTACTTGGCTTTGTTAGTGGATACTTTATCATTATCCTCAATGCATGCTAGTGTTCACCTACTAACCTATTTTTGGGCAGTTGTATACCTACGATTTCTAGGGATCCAAAATTCCACTTCTCATGCTTAGTGATCCAATTAAAGGACAGCTGATGTTGGATCAAAGTAGTGAGATTTAATAGTTTTGAAGGAATCTATTTCATGTTATTAGTTATATTACATATTTCTTGTCTTTCATAGACTTTGGTTTTTGTCTATGCCGGGGGCACTTCCCAACTAGGTACTCTTTGGTTAGTCTAAAGGTTTTGTATGGACATCTATATACTTGGGTATGGTATGGATTGGTTATGTTTCACATATATATACATATATATATGCATCAGATTATTATAATTAGTTTTGGTTTATGGGTTTTGGAATTAGTTTGGTTGGTCATTGGGTGGTTTGACTTTCTTGGGTTGGTCTCGGATATAGAATTATCCCTTAGTCACCACATGGTTGTATACACTATCTTTTTTATATGTCCAAACTTTATCCGACTCAAGGTATTCATTTGGGGGTTGTGTTGGGTAACAAGGGTAGTTCTCGATCCTAGTTAGGCTTGGGATTGCCCATTAGGACAAGGCCTAGGTTTGGGTCATGTCTGTTTATATCAAAGATTTAGGTTTAGGTTTCATAGGGTGTCCATAAAGCCATGTTGAGTAGTGTCCTTCTTATTAGTGTGTCATACACCACACTTATAATAAGAAGTCTACAAGGCATTTAGGAACATTTCACTTTCTTGGTTATTCTACTTTCGGGCTATAGAGTCTAAGGTCTTAAACTCTTTTCTGAATTTTCCTTTCTTAACTCTTTGTATCATGTCTTCTCAATGATCTAAAGTTCGTAGAAACTTGCTTGTCCCACTCGAGGACAACATGGATGAATCTAGTCAAATTAATGGGGCACAAACCTAGCCAAGGGTTAAAGTTTCTAGTATTTTGTGTTGTATCCCACCGGTCTCAATTGACCCAATATCAAAAGGTGATACTCCTACTTGGTTACCTTAAGAAGAGGTTAGTAATGCTGAGTACTATTATCCTAATAATCTATTCAACCTAAATAGTGATAACTCTATCACGCTAGTCATATCTTATTGGTACGGGGATAAATGAGATAAGGTTTGTAAATGGGCAAGGTAAGGGGGTCTCAATTTTTTAAACAAAAGGGGAGGCCAACGGTATAGCGATAAATAATCCATAAAAGGAAGAGTTGGGTGAGTCCTAACTCCTATTCTGTGTCTTTTGTTCCCTACCCTAATTAAATTTTAATGATGGTATTTTTAGATTGGTAAATTTTTCAAGGGAACAAGGGGCCCAATCATGGGCCAATAGGGCCCATTCTACGTCATCCTATTTTCTTTAAAAATTTTATGGTTTGCCATAGCATAGTTGTTGGGAGGGAGGAAGGAATTAATATTTTAGTTGTGGTCAATAGAGTATTTTGTACTATTTGTGGCTCTAATAGTGGTGGGATTATCTTAATGTTCTTACTATTCCTTGGGGGTTCGAGGCATCTTTTGATACCGATATTGGTATGTTGAAAACTTATTTCTTTATGGTGTGTATGGTTTAATTGCTTCAAGATTTCCTCTTTTTTATGGTCCCATATGTGGTTGTGTGTTTTTATTTCCATCCTAAGGTTATTTTGGACTCTTTTTTTCTTCATTTTCTACCTCGGTAGGTGACTCTGTGATTGCCAAAAGAGTCTATAGGGGTGTGTGGTATATGTTTGTAATAAAAGAGTCTTGGTGGATTTGATTGACTCGTATATGGTGGGTTTTAATGTCATTCAAGAATGGATTGGTTGCACTCGTACAATGCCTCATTATGGTGATAGATTTTTAGAGATTATCTGTAGGCTCCTTGGTAAGTCAATTGTGAAATTGAAGAATGGGTTCATTTTGTTCCCTGATTTTTTAAGGGAATGGTAATATCATATCTTGTAACTTGGAGATTGGTCTCCAAAAGGGTGTCTCTAATTATTTGGCTCGAGTTAAAGATTTTACCTCGTAAGGTCAATCTTTGTATTCAGTTTCGGTGGTGAATGATTTTCCTAGGGTTCTTTCGGATGACCCTAATCATATCTTTCTAATGGGGTGGTTGGTTTGGGGTTGGTCTTGTTTTTGACATTTGTCTAAATTTCTATTCCTTTTTTTATAGAATCATTTTAGTGGAGTTAAAGGATCTTAAAAAGAATATAAGGGATCTCTTAGATGAGGGCTTCATCAGTCCTAATGTTTCTTTGTGAAGTGTTTTTGATCTTGCATGCATAAGTGGAATAGTTTTCCTTAGGAAATTAGGTTGTTGGTAGGTGACTAAGGAATTTGGGGTGGACTATGCTTATGTATATTCTATAAGGTTACTTTTCTAGTAGTTCATGGTGGTTGGTAGATCCTAGGGTTGAATAAAGAATCTTGATTTTGATAAAAGGGAGTTGTAGAGGTAAACTGGTACGTTGGATGAGGTTTATTACTTGACGAATACAATAGTGGTAAAATTTTGACTTTTAGATCGAATGTTTAGGATGAACGGATGGATTGGGGGTTAGGTCATTAGATATTACATCATGGAGCTTATATGTATTTTCTTACCTATACTTGTGCTTTATTGTTGGCATGAAATTGATTATTAAAATTCATGGTTTTGAAAGTGGATTGTGGAATAATTTAAGGCTTTGACATAATTTCTCATTTTATTAATGTTCCATAGATTATGATGCGTTGTTTACACTTTATTTATGTTCATGAACATTATGGGATGCATGGGAATGTTAAATGTATTTCGGGGTATAATGGTTTTTCCAAATTACTTGGTTTTGGTCTTGGAAATTATATTACCTCAAAATATTTGTGAAATTTCCATTGAATATAATTTTTTCATGCTGTTTGACTATTCTTAAACCTTTGAATTGTATGAAAGGTTAAAGGAACAGGAATTAGTTTTGGTTGGATTCAAATAATTTTTGAAAAGGCTTTGGTTGCCATGGTTTGATTTTAAATGGTTTTTGTTTAATTGTAAACCTTAGAGTCAATTTGGTCCATGGTTTTTGAATGTCTATCCTAGGCTCTAGGTAGTATTAGGTTGAATGAGGTTTTGGGGATAGGAGAACCAAGCATCACTGGTGTACATATTCGATGGTACTCGTTAGAGTGAAGTATAGTACTAGTTGGTAAAATGGGATGAAGGATGGTGATTAATCTAGGTTTCTCTTTTAGTGGTGGACTTCAAAAGAAGGTCACGTTTGTATATTTTGAGAATACTATTCTCTCCCGATTAAGAGAGTACTCTACTAGTGTTGACGGTATTTATTTAGTTCTTATGCCTAGCGTTCACATTTTGCATTTGCCTTATTTCCTGGATATGAGTCTTGACCTTATGTTAAGTTATTCATAGTATAGGTGATCATGTTTCTTTCAGTATCCATCCTAAGAACTCCTTTTATGGTATGATTTGGTCGGGATAGTTCTTTATTATGGTCTACATGGTTTCTATGAAGTACTTTGTGCCTATAGTGCCATGTCTTGTATTTAGGATCTTTCCTGGGGAGGCATGGATAACTCTAATAATTTGGTTTATTATATGAATCTTTTTATACTATGGGGTAGTGGCATTGGGAGGCATGGTGATGTTGTGAAATGGGGAATATAAAAGTTCCTAAGTAGGGGAGAGTCTAGGGTAACTACTACAAGTAAGGTTTTGGAAGGTAAGATAAGGTTATTGTCATGGGAAATTGTTAGGAAAGAAATGGGTAGTGAAAACCTTATGAAGGTTGAAAAGGGTGCTAGCTCTTTTGATGGATAGATCATACCGTAAGTTTGTTAGCTACTTGAGATATGTTATAGGGCATGGTTTTATGAATTGTTTTCATGGCATAGTAGTGTATTCTTTTAGATGTTCAATTATAGTTTGGGGGTTGTAGTTATAGTGGTTGGATTTGGGTTATCTATGTCTTTTACTCAAGGTATCCATATTATAATAGTAATGGAAGCGGAGTGTTGTTTTGGGATAGATGTAAGGAGTAAACCTTGGTGGCCTAAGTTAACTCCTTTTAGCTTTGGATAGGCTTGAATATAGAGGTGGTGTATAGCTAGACTCAAGCTATCGTAGCGGTGTGTCTTTGAAAATTCTAAGTTAAATTGGACTTCTCTATGCATGAGTCTAATCAGCCAGTATTCTATGATTTTACATTGGGGTACTGTGTGGATGGTCCTTGGTTGGTTATTTCCTTTGGGTGGTACTGATATCTCGTATTCCTTGTTCTTTAAGGAGGTCCCGATAAGGATATTGGATTGGAATGTTTACCGTTTGCAAAAAAAAGTTGTTTCTTCTATAAACGTTCCATGGTTGAACCAAAAGTCGGAAAAAGCCATTTGGGATATAGAAGTGTACATTAAGTCCATATATCCATGTTGGTTTTTCTGGAAAATCATGTGTAGGGTATATGTTCTTTATCATATCTTCGTTTCTAACTTGGTTAAATGTGAAGAATGGTTTCTCTTTCATCATTGCTTTATAACTTACTTAAGGGTCAAAATGGTGGTGTTGGGGTGTAAATCGTACTTAGAGTATATGGTCATCATCTCATCTTGGTTTGTGTCCTTATCTTTAATTTTTGATTGAAGGAAAGTTAGATGTGTGTTAATGTGTTACCTAGTGCTTGTTCTAACCCTTCCCAATTTTTTGTTGACAAATGATCCTAGAAGGGAAGACTAAAATACCCCAAGTCTTGGACCCTTGGAAATCTCTACGGTTTTGGATATGCTGAGGTTGATACGACTCAAGGGTACTAATAGTAACCTCAAATATGACTTGTGGAATAGATTGAAGGTTCAATCCTATGTTAGGTAGTGTGCTTGTCTTGGTTACTTACAAAGATAAGACTCATCAAGGTACAAGTCATATCCAAAGATATGAGTGGTGCAAGGCAGGTTGTATAGTGCTTTGTTGAGTTGTCTTATGGAGTCTGCCCATGGTACGGTTGGTGGGTACAATTAAGTGTACCACTCGTACCCTTAGTTATTAGTTAGGGAGGTGTGAGTCGTATAAGAACTAGTGTGCAGGGTCATGACATGGTCTTAGGTACGAGTTGGGGTACCACTCGTACCTTAGGATACAGATAGTAAAGGTGAGTCATGCCCTAGATCATAGTTTGATTTAATTTCAAGTCAAGGGTAATCAGAAATTTCCTACTTCAAAGCCCTTCTATTCTCACGTTATATAACCCTTTGTGGTATCTCATAAAACTTACTAAAGGATGGAAACACTACAAATACTTTCACAAACTTCCACTTGATGATTAGAAGTTAGGGTTTCTTCATGTGTTTTTTAAAGGGCTCAAGAGTCATGTTTCTCGTCGAAATCTTCTTGTATAAGGCATGTACTCCTTCCCTCACTGTTAGTTCAAACTAAAGACATGTGTATTTTGTTTTAACCATTTATTTTTGAATATATATGTTGAGGGCCTTGATGCATATGGTTCATTATTGGTTTAAACTATGTTTTTACATGTTTTTGGTAATGCTTTGCATATGTTGGTACTTATTTGTTATGGTTTAAAAAATGGGTCTTGAGTAACTCTAATTAAGTGGTTTATGCATTGGTTTTGGTCTGGGTAAATATATGCCCTTAACATGTTTGATAAAATGCCTAAAAGAATGTTTCTTATCTGTTGTTGAATTTTCATATGAAATCTTGCAAGGTTTGGTTTAATAATGGAACCCTATATTTAATTTGACGGTTTTGTATGGTTTAAATGGTTTATATGATATAAATTCTTTAAATGTTTGGCATGGTCATAAATGGTTGGGAATAGTTTTAAATGGTGCACATGGTTTGGAAAGAATAAATGGTAAAGCCTTGGTGGCTTTGAAATTGGTTATTCTTGTGGGGTACATGGGAATCCCCCATGTGGTTTAATATGGTTAATGGAATGGTATATGGAATCCCTTAAACCTGTACATGGTGTGCTATGGGTAGTACTTTCAAGTATAGTCGGTATGACAATACCACCACTAATGACCTTGGTTAATAAATGGTTAATGGATTGATTGGTTTCTTGGTAATGGTTTTAATTAGGAAACAATGGCGGGGTATGTAGAAAAGCTATGGAAGGTAGAAGTCCCAGCGGGACCATAACTAGAACCTTATATTTTGTTGATGTCATTTTTGGTTTTGGTGACCTTGAGCATGATATCATACTATATTTTGCGGGATGTACTAGTCATCCCATGTTTTCTGCCCTAGTCATGCCACTTCATGAACTAGGTCGCTTTCCGCAGGGGGAGCTGAACCGATATAGCTCATAGGTGGTTTAGGACGGCAAAGCTACACAACCCATGAAAAGGTTTTAAAGGTATGGTAAATCTGATTCCCTTTCCCAACATGGCTATATATATATATATGGTTGTATGCATTATGGATGGTTTTACTTGGCTTTGTAAATGGCATTATTTTATCGTTATCTTGAGTGCATGCTAGTGTTCACTCACTAACCCATCTTAGGTTTGTTGTATACCCACGCTATGCAGGGACGAACCATTCTACTTCTTATGCTTAGTGATTGTATTCAGAGACAGTCGATGTTTGATTTGAGTGGTGAGCTTCAATAGTTTAGAAGGAATCTATTTCATGTCCTGGGTTACTTTACATATATATTGTCTTTCATAGAATTAAGTTTTTGGCTATGGTCGCGGGCATGTCCCGGCTAGGTTCTCTTTGATTGGTCTAGAGGGTTTGTATAGACAATTGTGGACTTGGGTATGATATGGATTGATTATGTTTCACACATATATATATACTTGCATCAGATTATTATGTTTGGTTTTTGTTTATGGGTTTTGGCTTTAGTTTAGTTTTCATTGGGTGGTTGGACTTGGTTAGGTTGGTCTCAGATATAAACTTATCCTACATTTACCACATGGTTGGATATACTATTTTGCTATATGTTCAGACCTCAAGTAACTCAAGGTATGTATTTGGTGGTTGGGTTGGGTAACAGGGGGCGATTCTCGGTCCTAGTTGGTCTTATGATTTCCCATTACGACAAACTCTGGTTTGGGTTATCTCACTTTATCTTGAGTTGGCAGGCTTTCGACTCCGAGGGAAAGGAATCAAAGGTTGGAACTATTATTGTGATAGGTACAAAGATCATAGTAGGGAGCGTGATGGTGATTAAAGATGGAAAAATAACTATAAAGAGAGGGGAGATAGGTATATTTTGCTAGGAATTCGTGATACAGAATCAGTAATGAAGACGACGCTGACCAAACTAGTGAAGAGGCTAGACTTAAGGAGATTAAGGCTGATATTTTATGCTTGACACAAAAGGTTGAGTCTCATGCAAATGCTATCAAGAAGTTAGAGCACCAGTTAAGGAAGTTGTCGGCTAGGTTGAATCAAAGATAGCCAGGTACACTTCAGAGTAACATGGTCAAAAATCCAAAGAATGAGGGTCACTGTCTTTCTATCACTACTCGGAGTGATTTATCTTTTAGATCCCCAGTGACTACTGATGAGATTGAAAAATGATAGCATTGTTGTAGATGAGAGACCCATTTTGAATCTGGACAAGGAGAAAGGTGTTGATGTCGGTGTAGGTGAGGATAAAGGTAAGGGCACAATCGATGATCCTGTGTTGAGACAAATTCCACCACTGCCCCGCCTTTTTCTCAAAGACTAATATAGAAGAAAGAGGAAGGGAAATTCAAGTAGTTTATTAACATGCTAAAAAATTTGATCTTGAATATTCCTCTACTTGAGGTATTGAAGTAGATTCCTGGGTATGCTAGGTTTATGAAAGAGTTGGTGATGAAGAAGAGGGCTTCTAGTTTCGATGACATTTAAGGAGTGCACCATTGCAGTGCATTCACTTCAATGTCTATGGCCCCAAAAAGGAGTGACCTGAAGCATTCATGACCACATGTACTATTAGGACATCAAAATTAGGAGTCATCATTAATTTGATGTTGCAAGATGGATTCTAGAAACTATGCTTGATCCCTCTAGAGTCGACTAATATGCAGTTGTTTATGCCAAACCAAATTGTGAAGAAACCCATGGGCATTTCTTTTAATGTAGTGAAAAAAGTTGACAACCTTATTTTTCCGTCTAATTTTTTCATTCTGGATTGTGAGGTTGTCTTTGAGATGTCCATTATTATAGGAAGACCATTTATGGCCACGAAAAAGTAATGGTCGATATGGAGTAGGTGGAGCTTAGATTCAGAGTCAACAACGAAGATGTCACTTCAACATTCGAAGAACTATGGAGTACCCAACCAACATGAGGGTTTTTTTGGTGATCTATTACATTGATGACCCCAGAGGGTACTCCTTTGGATACCTTGACCAATTCTTAGTAGTCAAGGTATCCACATCGTGCCGAGATGTTAAATCAACTGATTGGAGGGAGGCAACCCACTAATGTGATGTTCACATTTGTTTATCTTTATTGTAGGTAAAATAGAATAAGCACATGCTTGGAATGCACTAATAATTTCTTGGTTTAGAATCTTCAAGGTAAGGAGACTTAGTGACCAATTCAGCAAGGTCATAAGTCCCACGTGGGCCACATAAGTTGTGTATAATTTGAAAAGATTGTATTTTGATAATTTTTTGGTGAATTTCTGGACTTTAAAAAACGAACTTACTTGTAGGGCCATAAATACCACTTATAACCTTGTAAGTAGCAAAATAAGTGTCGGAATAAAAAGTCCAGATAGCAAGGAACTTTGCAAAAAAATTATGCCAACATATGGTCGACACATACTGACCGTATGTTTCACATACGGCCCGGCCCGTATATATTTGTCGTAAGTGGGAAGTTTTGGCCACAAATTTTGTTATAATTTTTTTGCCTACTAGTGGTTAATTAAACCCTAAACTGTCCCCACCCTAATTAACCCCCTTTCACTCATTTTTAACTTAAAAATTGTTAAAATTGCCTCTTCTTCTTAAAATTTGAAGCATCCCAATTCCCTACACTTATTAAAAGGAAAAACATCACTTGTTCTTGATACTAACAAGTCCTAAAGCCCTAAATACATGTTCACTATTTAGTTTTGATTCACTTTTTCATAGTTCTATTTTGGTTCTCCAATTTAAAGGTAATATTCTTGGTTCCTAATAATAAGTTTTTATGTTAAAGTTAAAATAAGCAAGTGGTATGTTTACTTTCATGCAAAAATTGTATGTAGGATCCTTTAAATTAGCCTAAAATCCTAATGTGGGGGCATTTATCTCTAATTAAATCTCAAAATCATGTCCTAAACAGAAGTTGAAATTGTAAAAAGAGAGGAAGACAAAAAGTTTGAATGCTAACTTGTGTTCAAAATTTGATTCTACGTATATATGTGCATATGGGACTTGTTGAGATTTAGAAGAATTGATAGGGATGCAACACTTAAGGAAAGATTTGAAATTTTTGGATTTGGAGTTTCTCTTAAAATTTTGCAATCCCTGATTAACTGTTAGGCCCTAACACTTGATTTATCATGTATACATGGAATCAAAGAAAAAGAAGATTGCACCTACTATGAGATGGGATGACTCTTCTAAGAGCAGTAGTTTAGAGTAGCAGTACTCGTAGGATCAATCAAACTAGCCCCGACCAAAGTGACAGGGCCAGTAACTAGAGGCTGGGTGCATGTTATAGTTAAGACCATTATTATGGTTAAGTTTGGTGTATAGATTCTAGATAAATCACATTGGGTATGCGGCTGACATTCACTCAACCTAAGACACAGGCTGAGGCTATTGAGTTTCGAGGTAAGCTGAGGATGAAGATGGCCTTGAGATAATCACCACACTCCTTAGCCTATTAAGGGTGATGGTGAAATGATGAGGATTAGAATATGGATTATGAGGAGTAAGATTCACTTCTTGCAGTAGTTACACAGGACCCTCACTCTTAGAAGTGATCCTAGGATGACTCTGATGCAGCAGATGAGGATCAATCATCAACAATACCTTAGTCAGATGGGGGTACAGGAGTTCAGGAGCAGTTGTAAGTCGTATTCCAGTCTGAAGAGGGTACAAACGAGGCTACACACAATGTTCCAGTTCATGATTTAGAGAAACTAGCTCAACATGATTAGGCATTCGATGCCACACATGTCTCAAAGGAACCTCTTATTGAGATAAACCGGAGATGGTGCATTGTAACGCCCCGAAAATAGGTCCTGGAGCGTCACACGGTGCTTGAGGCTACAAGTATCCCGAAGCTAACCCTTGGAGCCATTTACATTCAATTCAACATGAATCAACGCGGTTTCTATAAATAACCCTCAAATATCAATAGAGTAATCATCATCCAAGAATAAAAGAATTTCAGAAATATAACAAAATGTGACTTATTCGTCAACTCCCAGCATCTAGACTAGTCTGACAAGCCTCTAAGAAAATTAATAAAATCAGTGAGCCATTGAGACATGCCCCAACTAACTCATACTCAGTTATCAAAGGTAAAAAATTCTGTGAAACCAACACCAGACATCACGTCCTCGAAACATGAGGACTCACCACGACAGAGGATGTAGAACAGCATGCCCAAAGAATCACTGTCGAACCTGGAACTGAACACCTGAACCTACATTCCAAGAAAATGCAGCCCACATCCGAAGATGTCGGTCAGTACCATGGAAAGGAACCGAGTATATAGGGGTGTATGAGGTTTTATAAACATCATCATCATAAATATTTATAAGAAATATATAGGATGTATGAA
This sequence comes from Capsicum annuum, assembly GCF_002878395.1. NCBI lineage: Eukaryota > Viridiplantae > Streptophyta > Magnoliopsida > Solanales > Solanaceae > Capsicum > Capsicum annuum. The sequence goes on from NC_061120.1 coordinate 120,815,434, forward strand.
AGACTCACATAGCCTGAAGAAAATCATCATAATCATGAGAGGATGAAATAAGTATCATAACACATGTGAGTCATTATATAATTTGTCAATCACTTTCAGTTTATCAAGAATATCAATTCTCATAATGTAAATATCATTTAAATCTTTCGAAAGAATAACTTTCACAATTCCACTTTCAAATCACTTGACCGTTACCACAGACACAAGGAAACACACACACACTGGGAGATCCTATAACCGATATAAATCATGTGAGCTACATGGAGTCCAACGTACAACCAACATTGGGGAGAGCTGTCCTATCCTTTCCATCGGAGTAGGACTATATATATAAAATCCACACAAACTAGTGATCACTACATAAATAAGCCTCAGGCTCACTCCTATGGGGGCATGTAGTTCTAGGGAAGTAAGGTCACTTTATACTTCCCACTCGGTGCTAAAGATTTCTCCCGGACTTAGCTCAGATCATTTCAAAGACAATCCACAACAAAACATTTTCAGTAATATATAAATATACATCGGGACCCATCATGCTTCCCATCTATCAAAATCAACCAAGTTGTGGATTTCTTTCTAAAAAAACACAATTTCCAATGGGGATTCACGATCCGAATATCAAAATCATGATAAATATCGTTCAAGATCCATGCTTTATATCTCCACACATCTAAATTCATCTTTCAAAATCATAAACATCAAGATTTCATAATAATCATCATAAGATATGAGTTCATGCTTCAAATTCGAAAATCAAATAAAAATCATTCCTTTGTAAAGAAAATAACTTTTGGACACAAGAACGAAAGAGAGTTCTTGTTGAAATACCCCACATACCTTGAATGATGAACTTTAGATCGATACTCATTTTTGAGATGTTAATTGTGCCTTTGAATGATGGTTCTTGGAGTTCTTGAACTATGAACTTGGAATCTTAAATAAATTTGCAGAATTAATGGTAAACTTTGGAGGTTCTTGAAGTTGGATGTTGATAAAATATAACATATAATGCTTCTAATAGGCTTTAATATAGGGTGAGGGGGAATGACCAAAACGCCCCAAAAAGTCAGATAATTCTCGAATTTGTCTTTTGGTTGACTGTTTTGATAGTTTGAAGTTGATCAACCATAATGTTTTACTCCGATATCCAAATTGGATGGAACCAATTTCATTAGAAAAGGACTCTCATATCTTTCCGTTGATATATAGTATCTCACCCAAATCATTGTGTACGAGGAGTTATGATCGTTTAAATTTAACCCAAAAATTTGCTTTTGATAGGCTGAAATAGATCGACCATAACTTTTTGCTCCTATAGACAAATTTGATGAAACCAATTCCATTGGAAAGCGGACTCGCAGAGATTTCCGTTGATATATGGTAGATCACCGAGATAATTATGTAGAAGGAGTTATGTTCATTTAATGTTGGAGAAAAAATACGAAAGCCTCAGTACATTTTTCCTGCATGTTTTACTGTTCACTACTATTCACGGTTCGATCGGAATGTTCATAACTCGTCGCTCGGGTGTCCGTTTTGGATGATCCACATATAGTTGGAAATTTTATTCGATACTCTACACAATGGTGTGTGATAATATAAGATATTCCACACGGAAAATTTATAATTCATTCTAGAAGATAGAACCTAACACGTTTACGCACAAAATTTCAACAAAAAATTTCCCGGAGTATTACATCATCCCCCCTTGGAAACATTCGTCCTTGAATGATGCTAGACATGCCAAGATTAGATAGGGAATAGAGCATATAGCTGAAACCATTAGTTAGACTCATCACCACATTATTTCTCACTCCAAATGCAACATAGAATGCATAAATTCAAGAAAGTACAGCTGAACACATAATAAATGACAGCTGAACTGCTGCAACTTTTATCAAAAGTGCATGATTTAGGAAAGAACGGTACCTTTGGATTGATCGTAGTTTGTAGAAAATAGGTAAGGATACTTGGATTGCATATCCACCTCAGCTTCCCAAGTTGCATCCTCAATAGATTGGTTTCGCCACGACACCTTGACCAAGGGAACTTCTTTGTTCCTTAGTCTTCGGACACTGAAATCAATAATCTCAATAGGAATCTCATCAAAAGAAAGATTTTCTTAAATGTTAGGACTCACAGAGGAATCCACTACCATAACATCGCTAATATGCTTTCTAAGCATAGAGACATAGAATATTGGATGAACAGAATTTTGTAAGGACCAACATAACGAGGACTAAGCTTCCGCTTCTTTTCGAATCTCTTCAACCCCCTCATGGGTGAAATTTTTAGATACACTAGGTCACCAACTTCAAACTCAAGGTCTCTCCTTCTAACATCTGTATATGACTTCTGACGACTTTGCGCAGTTTTTAACCTTTCCCTAATCAACTTAACTTTTTTCGTAGCCTCAAATACCGAATCAGTACCACTCGCAGACGTTTTACCCACCTCGAACCAACCTATGGGTGATCTATACTTCCTCCTATATAAGGCTTCAAATGGAGCCATGCCAATACTAGAGTGGAAACTATTATTGTAAGCAAACTCTATCAACGGTAAGTGATCATCCCAACTTCCCTTAAAGTCAAGTGCACAAGCTCTCAACATATCCTCTAAGGTCTGGATGGTCCGCTCAGCCTGACCATCTATCTGTGGATGAAAAGCAGAACTCAAAAGCACTTGGGTACCAAGACCCTTCTGAAAAGCTTTCCAAAATTGTGAAGTGAACTGAGTGCCCCTATCCGAAATAACAGACAAGGGAACTCCATGCAGTCTGACTAACTCTCAGATATATAATCTAGCATAATCCTCAGCAATATATGAAGTATGAACAGGCAAGAAATGAGCAGACTTAGTCAACCTATCAACCACAATCCAAATTGAATCACGATGGCGTCGGGAAGGAGGTAAACCAATCACGAAGTCCATATTTATCTCTTCCCACTTTTAAGTGGGAATACTAAACTCTTGAATCATACCACTAGGTCTTTGGTGTTCAACCTTAACCTGTTGGCATGTTGCACACTTAGCTCCAAACACTGCTATATATTTCTTCATGCCACTCCACCAATAGATTTCTCGCAAGTCTCGGTACATCTAGGTGGCACCACCCTGTGCTTCAGCTATAATCCTCTATCTCAGATCATCAACATTTGGGACACACAATCTACCCTACAATCTCAACAGACCATCTCCCCCTTGGGAGAAAACCTCTACTTTTTGGTCCTTGACTAACTCCTTCAGTCTAACCAAACTAGTATCTAAGTATTGCTTTTCCTTCACTTCCGAAACCAAGGAGGATTCAAAACTACTCTGAACCTCTATAATAGCTTCAGTAGAGTCAAACAACCTAACCCTCAATCTAGCCAAACAATGTATATCAGGAACCAACTCTTTCTTACCTTCTACCACATGCGAAACACTACCCATGGACACTCTACTTAGGGCATCCTCCACAACATTGGCCTTTCCCGGATGGTACAACACACTCATATCATAGTCCTTTAACAATTCTAACTATCGTCTCTGCCTAAGATTCAATTCTCTTTGGGTAAACACATACTGCAGACTCTTATGATCAGTGAAAACATCAACATGGACACCATACAAATAGTGTCTCCAGATTTTCAAAGCAAACACAACAGCAGCCAACTCAAGGTCATGGGTGAGGTAATTTTTCTCATGGAGTTTCAACTGTCTAGAAGCATAAGCTATCACCTTACCCTTATGCATCAATACGCAACCCAACCCAACTATCGAAGCATCACAGTACACCACAAAACCATCAACACCATCAGGAAAAGTCAAAACAGGGGCTGAAGTGAGTCGAGTCTTCAACTCCTGATAACTCTTCTCACAAGATTCAAAACACAAGAACTTCAAGTTATTTTGGGTCAACCGAGTCATAGGAGACGCTATAGAGGAAAAACCCTCAACAAAATAGTGGTAATAGCTAGCAAACCCAAAAAACTTCGAATATCAGTCAAAGAAATAGGTCTAGGTCAATTTCTAACAGCTTTGGTCTTTTGGGGATCAACTCTAATACCTTCGGAAAAAATGATATGACCCAGAAAAGCAACTAACCTTAACCAATACTCACACTTACTGAACTTGGCAAACAACTTATGATCTCTAAGGGTTTGCAAGACAGTTCAGAGATGATCAGAATGTTCATCCTCACTATGGGAGTACACCAGTATATCATCGATGAACACTATAATGAAAATATCCAGATATGTTTTGAACACTCGATTCATGAGGTCCATGAAAGCTGCTGGGGCATTAGTTAACCCGAAAGACATAACAAGAAACTCAAAATGGCCATAACTAGTTTGGAAAGTGGTTTTTGGGATGTCACACTCCCTAAATTTGAGTTGATAATAATCGGAACGAAGGTCTATCTTTGAGAAATAACTTGCACCTTGCAATTGGTCAAACAAATCATCTATTCTCGAAAGAGGGTACTTATTTTTTATGGTGACTTTATCCAGTTGGCGGTAATCAATGTACATACGCAAAGAGCCATCTTTCTTTCTCACAAATAACAGAGGACCACCCCAAGGAGAAACACTGGGCCTTATGAAACCCTTATCAAGTAGATCTTTGAGTGGCTCTTTCAACTCCTTAAGTTTTGCAGGGGCCATACGGTAAAGAGGAATAGAAATGGGCTGAGTATTAGGAATATGATCAATCTCGAAATATATCTTTCTATCAGGAGGTATCCTTGGGAGATCATCTGGAAAGACATCAGAAAACTCATTGACGACGTTAATAGACTGGAGAGTTAGAGTCTCATACTTAGTGTTTTTGACTCTAACCAAATGGTAAATAAACCCCTGGGAAATAAGCTTTCTAGCTTTGAGGTAAGAGATAAAATGAATCTTGGGTGACACAGAATTCCCAAACCACTCAAACACAGATGCACTCAAAAATTAAAACTTGACCACTCGGGTCCAACAATCAATAGAGGCATAAGAAGAATACAGCCAGTCCATACCTACAATCACATCAAAATCTACCATGTCTAACTCAATCAGATCAACCAACAAGACTCTATGAAGAATGGTACCAGGATAATTTTTATACACTTTTTGGGCAACAATCGAATCACCCACAGGGGTAGAAACTAGGATAGGCTCAGGAATAACCTCAGGACTCATTTCAAAATTCACAGCAATCAATAGTGTAATATATGAGAAACTGGATCCAGGATCCAACAAAGCATACCAGTAACAACATCGGGAGAGTCCTCCTGTCCCTGGAGGAATGGTAAAGCATAGAATCTATTCTGGCACTGCCCGCCAGCATTGCTAGAAGAGGCACCCTGAGCTAGGGCTGGGTGAGTCACTGGAACTGGAGCACTAACAGTCTGAGTCGGGGTCTGAGGGCGATAGTCAAGATGCTTACCCGAATGAGCGCTACCACACTTAGGACACAGGCGATGATTTGGCTTACTGCCAGCACTGTACTAGGACTTGGATGCATAAGACCTGCTACCTTGCTTCTTCCTATCTCTAGGCATGGGAGCACTAGCAGATAATGGTGCTGGCATAGATGAACGATCCTGATAATGAGGGCGACTCCCTCTCTATGATCTAGTCTGACCCAGTCCGTGCTGCTCGGACCTAGCTCTCTTAATCCCTCTCATTCTATATCTCTCCTTAATCTTGTCTACCTCAATCTATTGGGCATGAGTCATCAGCATAGAAAGATTCATCTCACTATTCAGCATAGCAGACCTACAATCCTTAACCATATAACTAGACACTTCAGTCACAAACTTACTAATACTAGCACAATTATCAGCCACTAAGTTAGGAGCATACTTGGTCAACTGGTTTAACATTAAACAGTACTCCCTAACAGTCATAGAGCCCTGTCGCAGGTTCATAAACTCTTCCACCTTTGGCTCCCTTATCCCTAAAGGTAAAAACTTATCCAGGAATGTATCCTGGAATTCTTGCTAAGTTGTAAAGACAACTCCCTCACCTCTACCTTTCCTCCAAGCAACAACCCAGTCATAAGCAAGGTCTTTTAACCTATACGCAGCCAACTCCACTCTATGTTCCTCAGATACATGCATTACCTGAGTAATCTTCTGTATCTCCTCTAAAAATAATTATGGATCCTCATCAGACTTGGACCCATAGAATTTTGGCAAATTTATCCGCATTAAGTTACGTATCCTAGCAATAGCTGAATCACCTCTCTGCTGCTATGGAGTCGGAACCGGGTTGGCCTAAAAATTTGCAGTAATAGCCTGGGCGAGCGCCTGAAAAGCTGCCCGAAATTCAATATAAGACATATTTTCATTTAACAGGTCAGTGGGTTGAGTTTTTTGACCATCATTATTTCTTCTCGCTCGACGTGGAGGCATATTTCTGAAAAAGGCAAGCACAAATCAATAGTAGAGAGACACTTTAAGCATGATAGACTTCTGAAAGAAAGAATCACACTTTTTCCTAAAATGTCTTGTAGACTCTTGCTCATAAATATGGCGGGCTACACACTGATGATAAAGACTCTACTTGATGTGGCTTGTTAGACTCCCTAGGACACCTTAAAATCTTAGACTTTGATACCAAGTTTGTAATGCCTCAAAAATGGGTCTCGGACCGTCACATGGTGCTTGAGGCTACGAGTACACCCTAACAACCCTTTGATCCATTTTCATTCAATTCAACACAAATCAATGGGGTTTCCATAAATAACACTCAAATATTAACAAAGTAATTATCATCCAAGAATAAAAGAATTTTAGAAAGATAACAAAATATGACTTATTAGTCAACTCCCAACATCTATACTAGTTTGACAAGCCTCTAAGAAAATCAATAAAACTAGCGAGCCATTGAGATATGCCCCAACTGACTCATACTTAGTTATCAAATGTAAACAATTCTGTGAAACTACTATCAGACATCATGTCCACAAAACATGAGGGCTCACCATGATAGATGATGTAGAATAGCATGCCCAAAGAATCACTGTCGAACCTGGAACTGAGCACCTAAACATATATTTTGAGAAAATGCAGCCCATATCAGAAGATATGGGTCAGTACCATGGAAAAGAACTTAGTATATAGGGGTGTATGTAGTTTAATAAATATCATCATCATAAATATTTATAAAAAATATGCAGGATTTATAAAAGACTCCAATAGCCTAAAGAAAATCATCGTAATCATGAGAGGATGAAATAAGTATAATAACACAAGTGAGTCATCATATAATTTGTTAATCACTTTCAGTTCATCAAGAATATTAATTCTCATAATGTAAATATCATTTAAATCTTTTGGAAGAATAACTTTCACAATTCCACTTTCAAATCACTTCACCGTTCACCATAGACACAAGAAAACACACACATTGGGAGATCCTATAACCGACATAAACCATGTTAGCTACATGGAGTCCAACGTACAACCCACATTGGGGAGAGTCGTCCTATCCTTTGAATCGGAGTAGGACTATTGATATCAAATCCAGACAAACTAGTGATCACTATATAAATCAGCCTCAGGCTCACTCCTATGGGACACGTAGTTTTAAGGAAGTAAGGTCGCTTTATACCTCCTACTCGGTGCTAAAGATTTCTCCTAGAGTTAACTCAGATCATTTAATAGACAAACCACAACAAAACAATTTCAGTAATATATAAATATACATCGGAAGCCATCATGCTTCCCATCTATCAAAATCAACCACGTTGTGGATTTCTTTCACACTTGAGTTTTAAACAACTCCATTAAGACCAAAAGGTCAAATCATTCAAAATATCTCAAATATTCAACATCAACGTGCTTAGGACACACATTTTCTCCAAAAAACACAATTTTTAATGGGGATTCACGACCCAAATATCAATATCATGATAAATATCGTTCAAGATCCATGCTTTATATCTCTACACATGTAAATTCATCATTCAAAATCATAAACATTAAGATTTCATAATCATCATCATAAGATATTAGTTCATGTTTCAATTTCATAAAAATCAAATAAAAATTGTGACTTTATAAAGAAAATTACTTTTGCACACAAGAACAAAAGAGAGTTCTTGTTGAAAAACCCCACATATCTTAATGATGAAGTTTAAATCAATACTCATTTTTGTGATGCTAATCATTCCTTTGAAAGATGGTTCTGGGAGTTCTTGAACTAGGAACTTGGAATCCTGAATAAATTTGCAGAATTAATGGTGAACTTTGGAACTTTGGGTTTCATTTTTTAGGGAATTTAATGAAATATAACATATAATTATTCTAATAGGCTTTAATATAGGGTTTGGATTGGGGTAATAACCAAAATGTCCATAAAAATCAAATATTTCTCGATTCTGTCATTTTGTGGAATGTTTTGATAGTTTGAAGTAGATCAACCATAATGTTTTTCTTCGATATCCAAATTAAATGAAACCAATTTCATTAGAAATAGGACTCTCATATCTTTTCGTTGATATATAGTATCTCATCCAGATCATTGTGTACAAGGAGTTATGTTCATTTGAAGTTGACCCAAAAATTTGCTTTTGATAGGCTGAAGTAGATCGACCATAACTTTGTGCTTCGATAAATAAATTGGATGAAACCAATTTCATTAAAAAGACGACTCACTGAGCTTTTTATTAATATATGGTAGATCACCCAGATCATTATGTACAAGGAGTTATGATTGTTTAAACTTGGAGAAAAAATACGTCAGTCCTCAGTACTTTTTTTCCTGCAAGTTTTATTGTGCACTACTATTCACGGTTCAATCGAAATGTTCATAATAGTCACTCGGGTGTCATTTTAGATGATCCACATATCGTTGGATAGATTATTCGATACTCTATGCAGTGGTGGGTCATAATCTAAGACATTCCGTACAAAAAATTTATAATTCATTCTAGAAGATAGAACCCAACACGTTTACGCATAAAATTTTAACAAAAAATTTCTCGGGGTATTACATGCATGGAAGGTATTCAGACTATTTTTTAGTAGTATAGCTATATTATTGATTTCGATCATACCATGAGGACTTTATATAAGGAGAGACATATTTACTTGTCTAAGTTAGTTGGTGCTTAACTATTGTGGGCTATATATATCAGTCAGGGTGGATGACTTGACCCCTGGTTTCTTACTGTCTATCTTTGGTGTAGGAATTCTATGGATCATACCACACCACAACAGCTTGACTATAATGAAGAGTATAAATCTTCTGAGATATACTGAGAAGCCCCAGGTTGAGCAAAATGACATGAACGGGGTTATGGTAGATACTACAGTGGTAGCCATCCGCCAAGTTCTCTTTTGGCTTAATTATGTTGCTCCAGCATCTATCGCTGAGTGTGATTATAGGTTGAAACCTGCACTAGATATACATATTATGTGAGATTCTAAGTATAGAAGTAATCATGTTGAGATGGCGAGATGGATCGATAGCTATATTTTACCTTTTGGTGATAATACCCCTTAGATCAAGAGGCAGGGTATGATAAATAAGGTGACACTTATTTTTTTTGCAAAGTTTTGGTGGTTTCTTTTTTTATTACAGACTATGTCTAACTATTTTGGATAATGTTTAACCTGGGATGCAGCTGCGTAGAATGGTAGCATAATGGCCAGATATGATATTGATTTTGCAGCAATTATTTGGTACGAGCTTTATGAGATAAAGTTTGGTAGGGCCACGACTCTATTGTTCTCATGTCCTATTCATAGGTTATGTGGTGACGAAGGCATACAATATACTAGAAGTTTATGAAAGAGTACATGCAATGGCGATGGTGCAGACTAGGATAATGAAGGATAAAATATATTTGGACCATCTCAGGAGACCTTGTGCTTACACTATAGTGCCTCTTGACCCGTCTGAGGGCATATTAGTCCCCATTGATTCTACTGATAAATAGGAAGGTGAGATTTACATTGAGATTTACATGTAAGCAATCTCTCAAATTATGCCCCTATTTGTTCAGTCGGTACCTACACCTTAGCCTGGATGATTTGACGTAGAGTAGAGGCATACTCTCTCATTGAGATTTACATGTCAGCAATCTCTCAAATTATGCCCCTATTTGTTCAGTCGGTACCTACACCTTAGCCTGGATGATTTGACGTATTTGTGGGGAATGATGATATGGTCCCCATGGTTAGGACCACAAAACGTCGAGGGGGGGACCTCCAGGAACCTATTATTCCATATGACAAGCCTTGAAATGGGCAAGACATAGGTCAGTGAAGACTATAATTAGTAATAGGTAGAGACATGCTGAGATAGCAGTTATTACATCTTCTAGTGGTGGAACACCACCATCACCGCCTCCACCCATCTAGATTTCCACACCGAGGGATGATCATGATATGGACGCCTAGTGCATCTTAGATATGTCCTCTATCCGTTGGTTTAAATTTTTAAACGTATTATGAATAGTGCATAATTTTCAATTGGGAGTGGGTATGCCATAGCCACAGGGTTTTTTTATTGTCGTGATTATTTTTCTTTCATCTATGGTATGGTTGAGAACTAATATGGCTAAATTTAAATTTTATGTCTCGATTTGTTTTGTTTCATGTTTTTTTTTTTGTGTGTAATTAGGAAATTTTTAAGTATTTAGGGTAGTTGTTATGTTTTTATTGATTTTGAAAAAAATGATACCCCTCCAAATTTGTTTCTAGAATCATGTGAATGTTTATATGTGTGGCTTTTGTGGATCTAGTTATGGCATTAGAATTAGGGACATGATAATCATAGTTTGTGCATGAACCGAATAGGTAGTAGCTTGTGATGTGATTCTATGCCATGTGTGTGTGAGATACTACCTAGTTCCCTTTGTGTGTTAAATCTTTAACATGTCGGTTAGTCTTGCCTAGGTTGTAGGACAGTCGATTAGGAAATATCATAGGTTATTTTATATTTTAGTCCACTTTTAGACTAAATGACCTCATACTGTGAAATAGTATCCCTTGATCCCATTTTTTAGCCTTATCACCTATTTTTTTGTTTTCACATTTCACCTTCTATTGGTGTTAAATAAACCTATTTTGTCTCTAGTCCTCCTTGGACATTATGTACATCAACTCAGGAAAATTACCTAAGTTGAGGGTGGCTATCATAGGGGTGTATGATATAGAGTGGGTATAAAGAAGGGTAAAATAAAAGAAAAAGTTATTAAGGTTGGGTATGGTAGAGAAAGAAAAAAAAATATGAAAAAGAAAAGAAAAAGAAAAAGAAAAAAAAGAAACTACACCCAACCTAAATGTGCATAAAAGAATAAAAAAGAGAAATAAGGTTAGTATAACAGGAAATTGGTTTAAGTGTGAACCCCAGAGTTAGTGTAATACAAATGTGGCTTAGTCACTTGATATGTCCATATGTACTATACCATCCCCCAGAGCCTACATTACAAGTTAAATAAATTCATATAGTGATCCCAACTTTGACTATCTGAAAACCAAGGTAAAGAAAATAAGGGCCAGCCTACGGTATTTGATGAGCATTGGTTGAACTTCTTTTTTGAGTGCGAGTGTCTCTTGATAATCACCACATTGACTTGCTTATTTCATATGAGTAAGTGGGACTTCTTTGATTGTGAGGGAAAATGAGTTGCATTACTACTTGTTCGGGTAGTGTAACTTGTATATGCATGGTTGTTTGTTTCTAATGAAATTAAAATATATTGATCCTATTATGTCATATTACTGCGCTTCATGATTATAGACAGTTGGTTTTTACTTCTTTATATAGGAGGGGGTAAGGTAATTGAGATTAAAGTGATGATTGACTGCATTAGATAAATTAGATTCCCCTAGTTAAGCATCATGTTTTTGATTTGTTTTGTTGTGTTTCCTAAGGACATGCAAACATTCAAAGTTTAGGGTGTTGATGTGAAATGGATTTATAGAACTTTTGATGCTTCAAACTATGAAAATATAGGTATATTTTAAAGAAAATTAGATCTTGGATGATAAACTAAATAAAAAGATGAAAATTAAAGTTTTTGCCTACTTACCAAGGCAATTCTAGGAGTACGTGACATTTACTAGGCTTAGATGATCAAAGTATGTATCAGAAATTGAAGTCTAGTGGCTCAGGAGCAGAAAAAAGAAGACTCTGCACATACCTATCTCCATATATAATATGTATGTGGTACATATGTTTTATATATGTCCCAGGTATAGGTAGAGATTGGAAATACAGCGATTTGCAGGATTTATGTAGATGTTCTGCACTTACCTAGGTCCAAATATGGTCTGAATATTCTGCATACGGTCTGTAGTGCTATATACGGTCCATATGTGGGCTAAATAAGTAGCCACCAACCTCAAATTCCTATTTTCTTTTGGGATTTGATTTTTAAGGTTTCCTTGTCTACTTTATATACCTTTTTGATGTTTTGTATTTAGATTGCATACTATTTACACTTACAACATATATTTTGATTCTAAGATTTAAATTTGATATTGGGATAGCTCTTGTATTAATTTTGGTTTATAATTTAGTTTTTCACTTTGAGTTTTATTCAATTATTGTTGTGATATTATTTAAGGTATTTCATCATAAACTTTATTGATCGTTTCACAAATATGAGTAGTTAAAACCCTTAGCTTGGATTGTGAGAACCCTAGCATATTGATGAAGTAGGGGAAGTGTGAAGTTTTTCTGAGCTAGTACTTGTGTATTCATTGTTTTATCTATGTTTTGATCATTGTTCGAGAAGTTGAAAATGTTAGGATCCCTCCTAGGTTATTGCTACTTACTCTACAAGAGGAGTAGTCACTAGGAAAAGTTAATTACAATAGTAATTTGAAGTTTATCTTTCGATATAGGCTAATCAGTATTATCTCTGTATGATGGTTAACTTTCCTCTAATAACTTCATACTCAAAAGGTAATAGTTAATTAGAAACTACGGTAAGGGTTAGAAATACGACATCCTGAGACTCAAAAGTTAAAGGATAAAATCTATCAATTAGTCCATAGGACGGTTGATGGTGCGTAACTTTTCATATTCTGCATGCAAAGTACTGGGTCGGTTTTATAAATCACGATAAACCTTTGGATTTGAGATGCCGGATGGAACACAACTTTAGTGTTTATCTCCGACTATTTACTACCAAAGTTACATACCGCTACTTGTTTGAAAATTTTACTACCAACCCCCATTTACTTTTTATTCATCCCATTGAGTTAAGAAAACTATAGATATACATCAAATTGTTCCATGTGGGTTTGACCCTAACCTAAGTGGTTATTATACTTGGCAACAATCGCTTTGTTATCAATTGGAGGCGTAGCTTGGGTATTGATCACCAGGCAAGCAAGATTTACCCTCTTCATGGATTAAACTTTTTCTTAGTATGATTAAGATATTATGCTAGATATAGGGAGGAATTTAGGTGTTGGAGGTATTATTGAAAATATTTGGGTTAGTTGGACTAATTAGGCTATCTTGAAATCATAATTTAGGCGTAATGGACTTAGTTGCTCAAGATATATGTAGTATTTCAATCTTAGATAATTATGGATTATTAACATAGTGAACTGAATTTAGATACCATAGCCTACTCTGCGGTAGAATTTGCCAAAAATAGATTTTTGGATTAGAAGTGGGTCCCTTCAGCCTACCTAAGGCCAAGACTTGTGTTAGGTTTTGTAGACCTATTTATGCATGTTGTACCCTTATTAGTGATTCTTTTTGGGCTTTGATTATATTGAATATTTATTGATTAAGCTAGTTTTATATTGGGAGTTAATACTAATTTCAGGTAAAATTCGATGGATTATTGGTAGAGTTTACTTATATGGTTTATTAGTATGGCATATAGTATTGGTCTGTTTATATGAGTTTTATTTCATGTCTGACAATTGTTAATTCTATGGATAGTATGAGTTCTGATTCAAGTTAGACAATTAATGATGATATTGATTTTATGAGTTCCGATTCAAATCTAGCAAATGGTGTTATAATGTTGATACTATGGAGGGTGATATAATGATTATATGATTTTGATTTGAGTTCAGCACTAGGAGTTTGTAATTATATAATTTGGTAAAGATCATTAGATGGCTATAGCTGATATCTTGTAGACTTATGGATCATCGATTATTTATTTCTTTTTTATTGTACCCTTCAAGCTTATGGGTGCCTATATTAGTTTATTTACTTTTCTTCACTTATTGGTTTATGGGGGATAATTTAGTCATTATACTAGATGATCTTTATGTTAACTTCCCTTATTTATTTATTTACTTATGAACAATAGTGTTAGAGATAATTTCTAGGTTTCCCCCTTTTACCTTGACTTTGATTATTTTATCTTGTATTTTATCATATTTATATAAAGATTTAGCTCAGTTGGATGATGATGCCTACAGAGTACCCTTGGTGTTTGTACTCATACTACATTTTTGTACCTTTTTGGTGTATATCCAAGTACTACTTGTCCTCGCTGATGTAACGATCGTGTTGAGTTGATTTTAGAAATTGGGTGAGCTCTCACAGTAGGATTTGCCTTTTTTCCTTCTACTTATATATGCCTAGTCTTTATTTTTCAAGATAGATTGTATTTGACTATTCAGTACTTATGGTTTTTTTGTACAAGTTCTTATACCGATATTACTAAGTCTTGGGATGATTGTTCCTCTTTTACCTCTCTATTAGACTATTATGACTATTTTAATATTTTTTTAACCTTCTAAATGTTAATTTCTAGATTTTAGGTAATTTTCCATTAAGTTAGTCCATTGCTTATAGCTTTTATCAATGGTTTGTATTACATATTGGAGGAATAAAGTAGGTGCTATAATGACTCATAAATGTGGTCATGACAAATGGGTATCAGTGCATAGGTTATAGTTGTACCATTGGTACAAGAGCAAGTTTCTAATAGAGTCATGCGGATTAGAAGATAACATTTCTTTCTTATCTGAAGGAGTCTATAGGACATTCTTAGGAGTTTGTCACTTCTTTCACTAATTTCATGTTAAGAGTCTGAGTGGGATTTTGAAGTGTTCCTTCAGTTTTATTCTTTCACGGATGGCTAGGACACATGCTAGCTACTACTACAAAAAAATAAGGGCCTCGAGATCAAGTCTAGGGATCTTGTCATTGTTCATAGATGACCCAGAGGTTATGGACAGCCCAGGGATATCTCCCAAACTAGGGTCTAGGATATACGTCTTTACCAGACCCTATTCCTAATCCCGAACCAAAGATTATTTTTCCCCAGACAATGGTGGGCCAGAACCAGCAAAAGCTGTAATTTGGTTTATTTTTTCTTTCATGCTCAGGGATGCTTTACTTTAACTTTTGGGATTAGTTTGAGGTGCACCATCTGATGATTCACAGTATGTATTCGACTGGTACTGAGGCAGAGACACTAACTGTAACTAATGCTCCCAAAGTTGAGGTCCCTTCTGCATTGATTGTGTCTAACTGATAGTTTCCCATCTGGTAGTTACACAATCGGTGGTTTTCCTACATTCTTTCTCTCTTAAAGAGCAGAAAATATTGGGTACGTTCTTCAAATTAAATTTGCCTAGGTTTTATGTGCATTGTTCGAAGATACATATGAGTACTAGTTTTTTAATGAGGATAGGGTCTATAATTTTGGCCTAATGAAAACTCATGGTGTGGATTACACTACATTTAAGTTGGACTTGGCAACTCAAAATATTTGATCTTCCCTATTTAGATGGACTAAATTCTCTGAGATCTTTTTAGTGAAGTCTACGCCTTATAGTCTTAGGTATCAGTTCTTAAGGTCGTAGTATGGATCCATCACTATTGTAGAGTATAAGGCTCAATTAAATGTGTTAAAAAGTCATGCTACATCTATTATGACTACTAAGCACAAAAGAGTTCATCGCTTTGTTTAAAGATTGAGATTTCCTCTATGCATATCTACATTGAGTTTGGTTGTTGCAAGTAGATCTTTTGCTGAGGTTCCTGATCATGCTCAAGTTATGGTGGAGATACATCATCAGGCCTAAGGAGGAGGCAATAAGAATCTATAGTATAAGGATAGTTTTAGTAGGAGTCGTAGTGGCTCATGGTTTAGACGTAATGGTTCTCATGGTGGGTACCCTCCGCACCATCCATATCAATATATGGGCCAGTACAATCCACACTTTAGATTACTGATAGAGGCTACTCTAGTTTTAGTAATCATTTTGGCTAGGGTAGTGGTCTATCTTTGAGGGGTTCTTCTTCTAGTTATTTTGAATCAATTAGATCTTCTAGTTTCAGTACAACTTTTAGGGCATATCATGGTTGTGGAGATTTTTGTTATTTTTTTAGAGAGTTCCCCAGCTATGGGGTGATGGTTCCATCAGCTTAGAGTGTTCCACCAATTCAGGTAGTGTTACTAATAGCTAAAAATGGTATGTGTGGTCATAGAGGTGGTCCCCAAGTGGTTATAAAATTTCTCAGGCAAGTAGGATAGGATATCGGTTAGGAGCCTAGTCTGGTGGTGGGAGTAGTCAATCGTATGTCGTACGTACTAGACTCAAAGCTAAGTCTTTAGATGTTGTTATCATGTGTATGCTCCTGATGTATCATCAATTGGCTTTTTCCTTATTTAATTCAGAATTTACTTATTCTTATGTGTCTACTTATTATGCTCTATGGTTAGATCTATCTTGGGATTCATTATCCTTTCTATCATGTGTATTTACTCCCATATGTATTCTTTAGTAGTGGATTGGGTTTTTGATAATGTGATTTTACTATTCGAGTGGTTTATACTCCCGTGAACTTATTATATTAGACAATGTAGATTTTAATATGATTTTGGGCATAGATTGGTTATCGCACTATCATGTTGTTCTTGATTATTTGCTAAGACAGATCATAGCCATACCTAACATTCCTTCAAGACTGTGGAAATGAGAGGTTAGATGTGAGCCAACATGGACTATTTCTTATATTTGTGCTAGAATGCTTATTTTGAAGGTTTGTGAGTCTTATCTTGTTTATATTTGAGATGTTTGAGAGGAGAGTCTATCGGTTTACTTTATTACGATAGTTCATAAGCTTCTGGATATTTTTCTACTGATCTAGCTAATCTTCCTCCTTGTGCAACATTGATTTTATTAATGATCTTTAGCTAGGCACCAGACCTATTTCTAAGGCACCTTCTTGTATGGCTCATGTCGATCTTCGGAAGCTAAATTCTCTGCTTCAGAATCAGCTTCGTTAGGGTTTTATTAGACCGACCGTGTCTCCATTGGGAGATCCTATCTTGTTTTTTAATTAGAAAGATTCCATGTGTTTTTGTATTGATTAGGCAACTTAATAAGGTGACCGTGAAGAACAGTATCCTAGGCCTCGCATTGATGATTTATTTGAGGGAGCAGAGGTGTTCTCTAAGATTGACTTGGGATTTGATTACCACCAGTTGAAAATTCAGATCGAAGGTATCCTGAAAATATTATTTAGGACCCGTTATGGTCATTATGAGTTTCTAGTGATGTCTTTTAGGTTTTCTAACACCCCATCCACATTAATGGATATGAGGAACCATGTGGTCATTCCTTAGTTTCATTCTTTTATGATTGTGTTTATCGACGGCATCGTTATATATTCGATGAGACAGAGGAGCATATGAAACATTTAAGCATTGTGCTTTAGACTTTCAAAGAACATATGCTTTTTGCTAAATTCTCTAAGTATGAGTTTTGTCCTGATTTATTGACATTGCTTACGCATGTGGTGTATAAATATTAAATTATGGTTAACCGGTGAAGATTGAGGCTATTAGTAATTGGGCTAGACCTATATATCTGTCTGAGGTTTATCATTTTATTAGTTTAGGCAGTTACTATAGATGGTTCATTGAGCATTTTGTTGCTATTGTTGTTTAAATGATGAGATTGAGACAAAAAGAGGTTTCTTTTTTATTGTATGAGGAGTGTGAGTCGATCTTTTGAGAGCTTAAGGGGTTTTTTACTTCAGGTCCTATCGTGGATCTTCCTGTTGAGGGTGAGGGGTTCACATGGTATTTTGATGTTCTAGTGTCAGTTTGGGTTTTTTGTTGATGCAGAAGCGTTATGGTATTGCAAATGAGTTGAGATAGTTAAATTTATGCAAACGCAACTACCCAACTCATTATTTTGAGTTGGCAGTGGTAGTTTTTGTGCTTAAGATTATGATGAATTATCTTTATGGCATGATTTGTGAGATTTTCATGAAGCATCATAGCCTTCAGCCTCTTAAGACCTTGAGAGATATTATATCTAAGAAACGTTGTTGGATGGAGTTGCTTAAAGATTATGATGTCTCCATTTTATTTTATCCAAGAAAAAGGTGGTGAGTATGGGTATCTTGTCTTGTATTTCAATTAATCAGAGGTCGTTGGCATGGGACATTCAGTCTTTAGCTAAGTTAATGGTGTGGTTTGATATTTTTGACCCTAGGAAGATTCGCTAGTGTTGTGGCGAGGTCTTTCTTATTTCATTGAATTCAGCGTCATCAGTTTGAGGATAAGAGGCTTAGGATTATCCATAATTAGGTGTTGAGTGGTGTGTCCAAGAGGGATACCATAGATTATTCGGGTCTCTTGAGATTTGATAGCCACATTATGTCTGAGGGTTGGTGACTTGATTCAGTTAATTATGCATGAGGCTCATTGCTCCATATATTCTATTCATCCAGGTACAACCAAGATGTATAGATATTTGACGCATAATTATTTGTGGAGTGGCATGAAGAGAGATATGTGGAACTTTTTAACTCATTGCCTTAATGTTAGCAAGTGTAGAAAAATAATCAGAGGCCTAGTATCTTGATTTTCATGTTGCCCATTCTCGAGTGAAAATGAGAATGGCTTATCATGGAAATTATTTGTGGTTTTCCTCATACTTCTCGTGGAGCCACAAGTATTTGGGTTATTGCGGATAGGTTGACCAAGTCGGTACATTTTATTCTTATTCAGATATCCTTCAATACTGAAATGTTAACCTATATCTATGTTTGTGAGATAGTCTATTTACATGGTGTGCCTATATATATCTTTTCAGACTAGGATTTAGTGTTAACTTCTAGCTTTTGGATACCATTTTAGGCCTCTAATATGGATTTTAGAGGTCAGTGGGAGCAACACTTAGATTTGGAGGAGTTTGCTTGTACTAATAGTGTAACGCCTCATATTTCCCTAGCATAATCTAAGTCCTAATACATGAGTATTCATATATGAAATTTTTAAAACACTCATTATTTTTCAGTTTAGAGCATGATATTGAGTAGAAAATTCAATTAGCTTGCCAACGATATAAAATTATCCCAAATATGATAATCGGGTAAGAAGTTATGGCGATTTTAAGTTTCAGTCATTAAACACAGTCATTTTAACCTTTAGTGCATCATGGAGTAGGACAATCTCCCATATGGAAAATTCTAGTGAGGGTCTGCCATCCTGGCACATCGCTCCATAAGTCAACTTGACAATTGTCTATTTCCAGTGTCAAAGCGCGATATCACTACATCACGGTGAACTTCCAGGTCCCAATCAGTGAAGGGCCATGATTTCCCTGCATTGTGTCATAGACCAATTTCCTAGTTGTTCGTTTCCAGTGACACGGTGCGATGGCGCTGTGTCGTGCCATCCTAGAAAATTGGATTTGTAGTCAGTTTCGAGTTCTAATTCCAAGGGATTTTAAGTACTTTTCCCTTATCCCAGTCAGCCCCAAACAAGAAATTAAGTCCCTAATAACTAATTGGGCATTATTCAAATCAATTTTCCCCCAAAATCAAGAACATTTTCTCAAGTAGTAAAACCCTAACATTCTAGAATCAAGGTTAATTCTCAAGAACTCTCCATGAATCCTTCCAAATTCAGCATCCCAAGTATGTTAGATGTTCATCCATGTGTTCCTTTCACCCATGGAGTCCAAGTATCCTATTTAAATTTCAAAGTGGAGATCTTCACAAGTTATTTGATTTTGAATTGTGATTTCACTCATGAATCTCCATAAACTATGATTTTACCCTATGTACGATTGAAATTATTGTTATTATTCAATTCCCCATGTTTTAATGTTATCATTCCTCGAATAAAATCATGATTTAGTATTATTCATGTTGAATTCATACTTTTACTACAAGTTCCATTACATTCCTATAATTTGATCAACCCATGAACTCCAAGTGTTTGAGAAAAATCCTACAAGAATAAATGTTTACTAAAAGCCTTCATGTTATGTTCTTCAAGTTTTGGTGTCACTTTAATATTATTGCTTTTAAGTCCTGGGGGTATTGAATACCTGAAAACAATATTTATTTATTTAGTCTAGTCCCAGTACATTACAGAATAGTCTTCAAATTATATTATGAGCATTATCAGAATAGTTAGATATCAGTCACTAAACTCAGAACAGTATAGTATCTCAATGTTTTTCAGTTGGGAATAGGATTTTGCTCTGAGAGAGTGTTGGGATGGTGGCTTCCCCGTTAGATAGGCAAAGTTATTAGTAGAAGACCGTATACTCCTGAACTACGTAGATAGCGTAGGATATGAGTATTCACCCATCAAATTAGGCTTGACTATCTTGCAAGGTCATCCGCCATTTCAGGCTTGACACCCTTCATCCTTTGGATATTATATCAGTTTAGTGGATTCACAAAACCATCATTAGTACCTGTGGCACTGTATTAACACCCTTTTAACTGGGGTTACAGGTTGGACCCAGATTATCTCAAATTGGGGAATGTCGGTTAGATGATACCTCCAACAGTTTTAGATATAGTCTCAGTTACAATCCCAGCCCAGTTATTCAGTCTTAGTGTTCTTTGACCAATGCATACAGATTTCAATTATTTTTCTATTTCAGTATATAGATTTTACTTAGTTCTTGTAATATGCTTGGTCATGCATCCTCAGTATTTAGCGATTTTCATGCATTTTTAGTATCTACATATTCCATGCTCTTTATTCAGTAGTTATTTCATTATTAAAACCTTACGGCAATGTCAGTATTTTTTCCCACATTTATGATGTTATTATTCAGTGCTCATAGTAGGTACTAGCTTATGGATTAGCTTATGGTCCCTCGAGACCATAAGCACCATATGAAGACTAGGGGGTAATCTCGGGTCATTACAAACTTAGTATCAAAGCCTAAAGTTTTAAAGTGTCCTAGAAAGTCAGATAACCACGTCGAGTAGAGTCTTGTACATGGGTGTGTTGCGCGGCACACCTATGGACAAAAGGCTACAAGGAGTTTAGGAGAAGTTTCCCTTCTTTCAGTATTCACGTAGTGCGATTGAGCATGAGCTTAAGTTAAAATCTCAGTCTAATCCATTTCCTTCTTCTATTTACATGCCTCCCAAGAAGAAAGGAAGAAGAATAGGAACTCAACCAACCCCTTAGTGTGTCCATTCTCCAGATGAGTATGTCGCTTACACATAATTCAGGGTTGCGTTTAATACTCTATCGAACTCCGTAGCAGCATAAAATGAATGACCAACTATTGTTTCGTCCAACCAGTGGCTAATACTGGTGCAACTACAATTCGAGACTTCACCCAGATGAATCCTCCTTCTTTCACGGGGTCCAAGTCTGAAGAGGATCCATAAGAATTCTTAGACATGGTTCAGAAGGTAACAGATGCTATGGGGGTGATGTTTAGTTAGAGTGATGAGTTGGCTGCATATCAATTGTAGGATGTAGCCCATACTTGGTTTAAGTAGTGGAAAATTGATAGAGGTTTTCTTGTAGGGCCTATAGAAAGGGAATAGTTTGCAATGGCTTTCTTGGATAGATTCTATCGATTAGAGTTAAGTAAGGTCAATGTGTTAGAATTTATTAATTTGAGGCAAGAAAGCATGAGTTTGAGGGAGTATTCACTTAAGTTCACTCAGTTAGGTAGATATGCTCCTCATGTGGTAGCTGATAGTCGGTCCAAGATGGGTAAGTTTGTGTCTGGCATATCTGATAATGTGGTTAAGGAGTGTAGGACCGCAATACTGATTAGTAAGATGGACTTGTCTAGACTGACGGTCCATGCTCAACAGATAGAGGAGCAGAAGATTGTAATACCCTATACTTCTACCTATCTTGAAATCATGCCAAAAATGTCAAACACTTGGTTTAAAGATGAATCCACTTTTATATATGTGGTATTATAAAGATTTTCACTTTTTATCATGTGATAAATTGAATATGCTTTCCATCAATACAAAATATTCCCAAATTCGTCACCTGAGCAAAGAGTTAGAGCCATTTAGTAAGACAGTGTGTCACTTGAGCCATCACCGCATTGTGGAGCATGCAACTATGACAATCATGAAAATCCAGTTAGCCTCCGTGATTATGGCACGTCGCGCCAGAGCTCAAATGCAGAATTGTCCTTTTTCCAGTGTCTTAGAGCAATAACACCAAGTCGCGGTGAACTTCCAGGTCCCATCCAGTATTGCAATGCAATTTCACCGTGTCACGCCGTCAACCCAGTTCCACGTTGGCTATTTCCAGTAGTACGGCGCCATAGCGCCACATCGCACCATCCTGTTAATTAAGGAAATTTTGACAAAATTTAAAAGACACGTCCAGGGTTAAATGGGTGTTTTTCCATAACTTGGATCTGCCTTTAACCACGAAATTATTCTCTAAGAACCCTATTATATCACTTTTCCTCACTTTTTCTCAAGAATAAAATTCTTCTCTCCTAAGAGGCAAAAACCCTACCTTAAGAAATCAAGACTCAAATCAAGAATCTCTCTATCAATCTTCATAGAACCAAGAACTAAGGTATGCACAGTGTTTATTCATGGATTTCTTTTATCCATGAAGCCCAAGAATCAAGTTTTACATCTTTATTATGAATATTTTTTTGTGAGTTGATTATGTTCATGTGATTTTGGTTGTATGATTCCAAAGTTTTAATCTTTATGTGTTGTTCATGAACCTATGCTAGTATGTGGTATGAAACATGTGAAATTAAGTTAAAATATGGAGTTTTTTTGTATTGATTTGATGGTCATGCCTATGACCTAAGTAATGCATCCTAGGTGTTTGATAAAATGCCTAAGAGAATATAAATTATGCATTATAGTTTAATTTTGACCCAAGTGGTAGATTCATGCTTACCCTATGACCAAGAATGACTTCCATGATATTGTGTGCATTATGAATGGTTGAGGAAATGTCCATGAGATTAGATTGATGAAAGTACGACATGTTTATATGTAATTCCATTCATGTACAAAACTATGATAACCATGTTCTTCATGAAATTCTCAAATTAATGTATTATGAATTATTGATGTTGGTCATATGTTCAAGAAGTGTCATGTCCATTCAGTTTCATACTAGTGATTCTTGGGGGTATTTAATAACCGACAGTTTACCTTTTTTCCTAAAGCCAGTGTCATGTTTTCACGATACTCTAAGTCAAGCCATGATCGTAGAATTCAGTCAGTCACATGACTCAGAAAAACTCTGTAAACTCAGTGTCAGTCCAGTCTTACTTAGTAATCTTAACTAATCTCAGTAATCTCAGCCAGTTATCATATTTCAGTAGTATTTTGTCAGTTAACGAAATTTAGTGAACTTAGTTAAAATCAGTTAAACAATACATTCAGTAATAGTTCAATTAAGTTTCACTCTATTCAGTGTTTCGTTAGTTGGGAGTAGGATTAAGTAGCGAGTGAACCCAGGGATGAGGACACACACTGTCAAATAGTAGAGGGTGTCCTTAGAACAAATCCGTATTTTCCAAAACTACGTAGCCAGCATAGGTTGAGAGGTACCCTATGAGTGTAGGTATTATGCACCTTATTTGAGTTTTCCTACTATGACGGGTAGACATAAGAGCTCCCTATCAGAGAGGGTTTACTCACAGCTTTTCTTTACCTATGGCACGCTACTGACACCCTTCTAGTTGGGGTTCTTGGTTGGACCCTACCAGTTCAGTTTCGGGGCATGTTAGTTTGATGATTTGCTTCCACAGTTTTAACTTCAGATTTAGTCTCAGTAATAGAACTAAGATCAGTTCTACGTATTTCAGGACAGTCAGTTGCAGTCACTCAGCTCAGTACAAAACTCAGATAGTTCCATTAGAATTAGGACTATCAGACACAGTCACTCATTAACTGCACATTAATTGTACAAAACTCATGTTACCAGTATTCATTTTCAGGATTGTCAGATACAGTCAATCAGACCAATTCTTCATAATCAGAACTATCAGAAATAGTCATTACTTTATTTGTAATATGACATTATTTCCTTAGTACACTATAGACTCAGTTATTTAGTACCCTGGTATTAGCACTCAGATATCAGTAAATCCATATTATATGAATTCATGAGTCAGTGTTATCGCGATCTCAGTTACAATTACGTATTAATGCATGTATTCTCGCATTCATGTTATTCAGTCAGTTAGTATTTTTCTTGCTTATGAACCCCATGCATTCTAACTACCTCACTTGCATACCATTACATTTAATGTACAAATGTATTTCTGCTATGGTGTTTTATACCATAGGTTTAGAAGCATGAGGTCCCGAGCATCTTTAGTAGGTCAGACGTTCAGCAGCCAGACTAGCAGTGAGTCCTCATCATTTGAGGATAGCATGATTATTTTATTAATTTATTATTTTAGTAGTTTTAGAGTTCGTTGGGGACATATCCCATCAACTCCACAGATTTCAGACAGTTTATAGGCATTCAGACTGCAACATATTTTTAGACAGTTTATTCAGTTTTGGGTATTGTTATACCTTATTACAGACATTGTTTTATATTCAGTATTAGTTCAGTTTTGAACCTTATGGACTTATAACTTATATTCCGCATATTTACAGTATATTATTTAGCACTTTGTTACAGATATTGGTAATGGTTTAGTTTTGGTCCTCCGGGATCATGAGCATCGTGTAGCATTCTGGGTACCAGATTCGGGGTGTTACATAGACTATGGAGAGAGAGAGAGGAAAAAAGAGAGCTAAGATAGGTAGTTTTAATTTCAGTCAGCTAAAGTCAAACGGTGGTAGCTGTCCTCAATTTCATCAAAGATATTCAGCCCCAACACCCTCCTCAACCAGTGCTCTAGAACCTGAATTCAGAAATAACAATAGGGATAGGGCACCAAGCTCTAAGTCTCAGGTCAGTGTTAGTAGTGCACATAGGAATCCTCTATATTAGAAATATGGTAGACACCATCAGGGAGAGTGACGAGTAGGTAGTTATGTATGCTTCGAGTGTGGCGTGCCAGGACATCAAATTTGGTAATGTCGGGTAGTTGCTCAGAAGGGTAGGGATGTGCGCCAGTAGAGCTAGTACCATTAGTCGTGAGTTCTATCCGGCGGCCCAACTCAGCAGGGTGCAGCTTCTAGTGCTACTACTGGTCAGCGTCCAAGTAGATTACATGCTCTTAAGTCCCGCTAAGATCAGGAAGATTCTCATGACGAGGTTACTAGTACGTTGCAGGTCTTTCACTTGTACGTTTATGCTTTACTAGACCCTGGAGCTTCTCTTTCTTTTATAACTTCACATAAAGCTGTGAATTTTGGAGTCAGTCCCGAAACTCTAGCAGAGCCCTTCTCATTGTCTTCCCCAGTAGTAGTTTTCATTGTATCCAAGAAGGTATACAGGACTATCTGGTCATAATATCTCATAGAGTTACCTTAGTTTATCTCGTAGAGTTAGATATGATGAATTTTGACGTCATTCTTGGCTTGAATTGGCTACACTCATGGTATGCCTCAGTTGATTATAGAAATAGAATAGTTCATTTTTTATTCCTAAATAAACCAGTCCTTTCATAGAGGGGAAGTACTACAGATCTTAGGGGTCAGTTAATTTCGTACCTTAGGGAGAGAAAGATAATATCCAAGGGGTGTGTCTACCATCTTATGTCAGTCAAAGACTCTATCTCAGAAAATCCTACTCTTTAGTCAGTCCCAGTAGTAAAATAATTCTCAGATGTGTTTCCTTGTAATACCCCAAAGTTTCCTAACTAATTTTATCCCAAGAATTTCAATAATTAGCTTCTAGATTGAATGATGTTTATTCCATGGGGAATTTTTATGATATTCATGGATATAAGATTTACCCAAATCTGATAACCGAGTAATAAATTATGACTGTTTCAAGTTGCCATTATAAAACAGCGCCATATAAGTTAGTAGTTCTCTGCGCCACAAGAGAAAATGGCATTTGTCAAATTCCAATAGGGGTCCGCTATAGTGTTGCATCGTGCGAAACTTCCAGGTCACAAATGAAGTGGTAACACGATTTCCACACATCGTGACATCCCCCAATTTCCCAATTGTCAAATTCCAATGACATGGCATGATAGCGCCGCGTCGCTCCATGGGTCTAGTTTGAGAAATTTTGGTAATTTAAAAGATGCCTTCAAGGGTTAAAAGGGTCAATTTCCCACCCTTATTTAAACGTGATAACTCGTGATTCAACCATTTTTCACCAAAAATACAGTATTTCTATCAAGTTTTTCTCAAGAACAAGCTAGGGTTTTAATTGAGGATTCAAATTCAATACTCAAATTCAAGAGTCTCTCCGTCAATCTTTACTAAATCATGAACTAAGGTACACATAGTGCTGATTTATGGATCCCTTTCATCCATAAATCTCAAGAACCCTATTTCAAATTTTAAATGATGATATTTATATTGTGGGTTCGTTGTAACCATGTTTATCTTGTTATATGATTCCAAGTTGGAATATTTATGTTTTTTTAATGAAACCTCATTTGCAAGTGAGTGAAATCCACAAATAGAGTTATTTATAATGTTTCAATTTGATGATTATGCCTATGCCCAAAGGGTGCATGCAAGGTGTTTGGTAAAATGCCTAGGGGAATAGAAATTATACTCTACAGTTAAATTGTGATCCAAAATGACTTCCATGTAATTCTTATGTATTGAAATTGTTGTTGGATTGCTCATGAGTTTGCCTCATGAAATTATGCTATGTGTACATGATATTTTATTCACGTACGAAGCTTTAATAATCAAATGCCCATGAAATATCTCGAATTACTGTATTATGGATTATTGATGTTGGTCATGTATTTAAGAATGTCATACCTTGTCAGTTTCCATCTATCGAGTCCTAGGGTACTTGTACTCGACAATTTAGCTGTATGCCTAGAGCCAATGACATGTTTTCAAGATACTCTCATTCAAGCCATGTTCAGTAGAATTTAGTCAGTCACATGACTCAGGAAAAACTCAATAATATTTCCTTCAGTCAATAGAACTCAGTTAATTCAGTCCATTTTAGCTCAGTAGTTCCTGTTCAGTGTCTATTTAAATGGGAGTAGAAATTAAGACTGAGCTAACCCGTGGATGGGTACTCACCGGCTATTTGAGGGTGTGATTCTTAGAAGCAATCCATGGGTTCTAGGACTACGTAGAGAACATAGGTTAAGACGTCATAGCCTGCTATATGAGGGAAGATGAGGTTGCTTAACTTGTTATATGAGGGTTTCTACCGTTCTCACCAAAAGTTACCTATTATATGAGGGTTACTCACAGGTTGTCCTTACCAGTGGCGAGGTATTGAAAACTTTTCAATTGGGGTTATAGATTAGACCCCAACTCAGCCATAATGGTGAATTAGGGGCATATCGGTTAGATAACTACTTCCTACAGTTTTAGTATCAGTATTAGTAAAAGGACTCAGTTAGTTCTTTAGATTTTAGAACTGTCAGATACAGTCAACTCAAATGCAGTACGGAACTCAGCTAGTTCAATCAAATTTACAACTGTCAAATACAGTCACTCATGTCATTAGTTATATCAGTTATCAGAACTCAGTTATTAGTCATGTTAGTTATCAGTACATTTATGTTATCACGCTCTCTCAAATATAGTTACTATATAATCATGTATGTAATCACCCGTTTATGTTATCCAGTTAATTAGTATAGTTCGTACATGTAAACCCTTTGCATTGAGCCTATCTCACACACATACCAGTACATTCAAAGTACTGACGCATTTGTGATATGGTGTTTTATACCATAGGTTCAAAAGCACGAGCTCTAGATCCTCAGTATCATTCTAGTTTCAGTAGTTAGAGTTTGCAGTGAATCCTCATCCTTCGAGGAAATGATCATTAATTCATTATCTCATTAATTAATATGTTAGTTTGATTTAGTTAGGGACATGTCCCATCAACTCCTTATTCAGATAGTTCAGTCAGTTAGAGGCTTTTCAGACTATCATATTTCAGATAGTTTGTTCCAATAGTTTTGGGTATTTTGTACGCCATCCATATATTATGATTTATCAAATTTTATGTTACAGTTTTTAACCTTATGGATTTTCAGTTTATGTTTTCACATTTATACAGTATACAGGTACAAATATCAGTCATAGGATGATTTGTGATCCTTCGGGGTCATCAGCACTATGTGGCATTTTGGGTACCAGATTTGGGAAGTTACAAACTTGGTATCAGAGCCTAAGGTTCAATAGATTCTTAGGAAGTCTAAAAGCCACATCTGGTAGAGTCTTTTACATGGATGTGTTACGTGCCATATTTATGTAATGGAGGCTATGAGATGTTTTAGGAATAGTTTCCCTTGTTTCAATATTCATGTCGTGCTAGTGATCATAATATCCAGTTAATCTCTCTGTTTGATTTATTTCTCCTTTCTTCTACAGAACATGTGTCCTAAACAAAGAAATGGGAATCAGTCAGCCCCTCAGATCGAAGATCATTTGAGAGAACATGTTTCTCATGTAGAGTTTAGAGCAACATTCACTACTCTTGCTCAGTCAGTTGCTCTTCATAATGAATGACCAGCTGTCGCATAAGCCAATCCAATTACCAATTCAGCTGTAGCTAGGATTCAAGACTTTACCCGAATGAATCCTTTATTCTTTCGCGGGTCTAAGTCAGATTAGGACCCTCAGGAATTCATCGATTAGGTTTAGAAGGTTACTGACATATTGAGGGTCACTCCTAGTGAGAGTGTTGAGCCAGCTGCATATTCGTTTTATGATGTTGCTCACACTTGGTTTAAATAGTGAAAGTTAGAAAGTCCAGATGATTCAGGGCCTATAGAGTGGGAGGAGTTTCTTACTGCATTCTTAGATAGATTCTTTCCCCAAGAGTTGAGCAAGGCTAAGGTATCAAAATTTATCAACTTCAGGTAGGGTAACATGATGGTGAAAGAGAGTTATCTTAAGTTTACTTAATAAGCTAGATATGTCCCTCATATGGTTGTAGATAGCAGGGCCAAGATGAGCAAGTTTGTTTCTAGGGTTTATGATAGTGTGGTCAACAAGTATAGGTTTGAGATATTTAATAGTGACATAAATTTAGCTAGGATTATGACTCATGCTCAGCATATAAAGGAAAAAAAGATTAAGATGAGGGAGAAGCAGAATAAGAGAGCAAAGACAAGTAGTTTTAACTTTTCTCCGCCTAAATCAGAAGGAGGAAACCGTTCTCAATTTCGTCTTAAATCATCAGTTCTAACACCTTCTTCAGCTAGCCCTCAAGCTTCTTAGTTCAAGGATGGTTACAAAGATAGCACGCAAGGCTCTAAGTCTTAGGGAAGTATTAGTAGGGCCCATACCTATCCTCTTAGCTAGACTTGTGGCAAGCACCATCAGGGTATTTGCTGAGCTGGAAGTGGTATTTATTTTAGATATGGCAAGCTAGGCCACAGAGTCAGAGACTATACTTTGCTACGTCCTTAGTGTTAGCAGATCCATTCCCCAGCTTAGTTTGGTCGACTAAACCAGCAGGGTGCCACTTCCAGTACTACTAGTGGGTAATACCAAAATCGAATTTATGCTCTCCAGTCCAGGCAAGATTAGGAAAATTCTCTTAATGTAGTTACTAGTATGTTACAAATCTTTCATGTGCATGTGTAGTCTTTTCTAGATCCAGGTGCATCCTTGTCTTTTGTTACTCCTAATATAGCATTTAATTTTGGATTCAATCCCAATATTTTAGTAGAGCACTTGTCAGTCTCTACCGAAGTAGGTAAAACTATCATAGCTCGACGGTTATATAAGAACTATCCAGTTGTGATATTTTCTTAAGTCACCTCAGTATACATATTCATATTATAGATTACTAATTTTGACGTCATTCTTGGAATGGATTGGCTTCATTCCTGCTATGCCAGTTTATTTCCTACCTTTTGGATTGAAAAATGATATGTAAGGGATGTGTCTATCATCTTGTTCATGTTAAGGATTCTGGATCTGATACTACCAGTCTTGAATCCGTTTTAATAGTGAGTGAATATTCAGATGTCTTCAGGGTGCCAGTTATTTGTCTAAGATAGACCTTAGATCAGGCTATCATTAGCTCAGAGTCAGAGAATATGACGTTCCAAAAACAACTTTCTGAACTCGGTACGGTCACTTTGAATTCCTAGTCATGTCGTTTGGTCTTACCAATACCCCAGCAACTTTCTTGGACTTGATAAACCGTCTGTTCAAGCAGTACTTAGACATGTTCTTCGTAGTTTTCATAGATGATATTCTTATCTATTCCCGTAGTGAGCGTGATCATGCAGACCATCTTAGAATTGTACTACTAACTCTCAGATCCCATTAGTTGTTTGCCAAATTTAGTAAGTGCATATTTTGCTAAGGTCAGTAGCATTCCCTGGTCATATCATTTCTGGTAATGGCATTAGAGTAGATCCTCAAAAGACTAAAATAGTAAGAAACTGGCCTTGCCCCATCTCTCTATCAGGCATCATGAGTTTCTTAGGTTTGGCTGGCTATTACAGATTATTTATTAAGGGATTTTCATCTATTGCATCCCCTATGTCCATATTGACTCATAAGAAAGTCAAGTTCCAGTGGTCAGATCCTTGTAAGAAGAGTTTTCGGGAGTTGAAGACTTGACTCACCTCAGCTCCAATCCTAGCTTTTCCATCTAGATTCGTAGTGGATTGTTATGCATCCAGAGTAGGTTTGGGTTTTGCCCTCATGCAGCATTGTAAGGTCATAGTTATGCCTCTAGACAACTTAAACCTCATGATAAGATTTATACTACTCATGATCTTGAGTTAGCAGCCCTAGTATTTGCCTTAAATATTTGGAGACATTATCTTTATAGAGATTAGAGCTCTTAAAAGATTATGACATGAGTGTCCCTTACCATCGAAGCAAGGCCAATGTTGTGGCTGATGCTCTCAGTAGACTATCAATGGGTAGTGTTACAAATGTCGAGGATAGTATGAAGAAGCTAGCTCTAGAAGTCCATAAGCTTTTTAGACTAGGTGTTCGTTTAGCCAAGAGGAGGGTAACATGTGGGTTCAGAGTAATTCAGAATTATCTCTAGTTTCTGAGGTAAAAGAAAAGAAAGATAGAGATCCCAACCATTTAATGTTTAAAGATTCAGTCAAGGATTAGAAAGTAGAGGTTTTCTCCTAAGGAAGAGATGGTTTTCTGCATTGTTAGGGTCGTCTGTGTGTTCTAGCTGTAGGTGACTTCTGGAAGTGAATTCTTGTAGAAGTGCATGGTGCGCGCTACTCCATTGATCTGGGGGACACAAAGATGTACCGTGACTTATGGGAGATCTTTTGGTGGAGTGTGATGAAGAAAGGTATTGTAAAGTGTGGGGATAAGTGCTCTACATGTCAGGAAGTTAAGATAGAGTATCAGAAGCTTTGTGGGTCCATATAAGAGTTCAATATTCCTACTTAGAAGTGGTTAGAAGTGACATAGACTTTGTGATGGGTTTGCCTCGTACTCATCACCAACATGATTCAGTTTGGGTCATTATAGATAGAATGACCAAATCAACTAATTTTCTTCTAGTTCATACCTCTTATGCAACGGAGGATTTTGCCAAACTCTACATCAAAGAGTTGGTCAGATTGAACGATGTCCCATTATCTATTATCTCATACAGAGATACTTAGTTAACCTCTCATTGCTGGAAAGTTTTCAAAAACAGTCTTGGTACCCAAATTTATCTCAGTCCAGCCTCTCATCCTCAGACAGATGGTCAAGAAGAAAGGACCATTCAGACCCTAGAAGATATGCTAAGAAAGTGTGCAATTGATTTCAAGGGAAGTTGGGATGACCACTTACCTTTGATTGAGTTTGCATGCAAGAACAACTATCATTCTAGTATTTGGAAGCTCCATTCAAAGCTCTCGATGGTAGGAGATGGTGATCTCTAGTCGGTCATTTAAAGTTAGTAAGGCCTCAGTCATAGGGCCTGACATAGTATTCAATACCTTAGAGAAAGTCTAGTTGATCAGAGAAAGACTATGGGCTGCTCAGAGCTGACAGAAGTCTTATGTAGATGTACGCAGAAATGATCTCAAGTTCGAGATTGGTGAATATCTAACTAAAGATCTCTCCCATGAAGGGAGTGAAGTGGTTCATCAAGAATGAAAAATTCATTCCCCGATATGTTGGTCCCTTTAAGATTCTCAGTTATCATGGCAAGGTAACCTATGAGCTCAAATTGCCTTAAGACGTAGCCTCAGTTCATCTAGTCTTCCATATCTCTTTACTCAAGAAGTGTATAGGTGACCCAGTAGTTGTAGTCTCTATTTAGAGCATACATGTTCAAAACAACCTCTCTTATAAGGAGACTCCTGTTGAAATTCTAGACTACCAGACTCGTAGAGTGAGGAACAAAAAAGTCCCTCTAGTCAAAGTTCTTTAGCAGAATCAGTCCGTTGAGGGAGCTACTTGGGAAGTAGAAGTAAACAAGTGTACCAAGTATCCTTATATCTTCCCCACTAACTCAGATCTAGCTAAAGGTAACAGTTCTCCTTAAGCTTTTCAGAGTCATGTTTCGATTTTAGCTATGACTTGATATTAATCTCATGTTTAGAATTCTATTATAAACATAATCCTAAGTACCATTGTATATTCATTCTTATATTCATGCATTAGAGTAGTCATGTGATCATGCATCAGACATGCATTCTCCTAGTGAGAAACTCATTTATCAGAAATCACAGTCATGTGTTCATAAGTCAGTTAAGTTAATAAATGATGCATCAGATATGCATGCTCAGTATAAATCTCAAAAATATCAGTCATGTTTCAGTTGTTTATGCTCAATATATATATACTTTAGCTCATCATTTCTCCCATCTCTGTCAGTCACATTCGAGGATGAATGTTCCCAAGGGGGAGATATTCTAATACCCCAAATTTCCTAACTAATTTCATCCTAATAATAGTAAGAATTATCTTCTAAACTAAATGATCTTTATTCCATGGGAAATTTTTATGACTTTTACTATTTGACATGTCAGAAATTCAATAAGCATTCCATCGATGTAAGATTCTCCCAAATTTGATAACTAGGTAAGAAATTATGACTATTTCAAGTTCCCATCATAAAATAGGGCCATATTAGTCAGTGGCGCACCGCGCTACAAGAGAAAATGGCATTTATCAAATTAAAATAGGAGTTCGCAATAGTGGCACGTCGATCCAAACATCCTGGTCGCAAACCAAGTGGCAACGTGATGACTCCGCATCGTGACATCCTCCAATTTTCCAATTTTTAAATTCCAGTGACACGACACGATAGTGCTGCGTCGCACCAGGGTAGTTTGGGAAATTTTTGCAATTTAAAAAATGCATCAAAGTGTTAAAAGGGTAAATTCTAACCCCTATTTAAACCTAATAACACATGATTCAACCATTTTTCACCCAAAAAACATAGTATTTCTCTCATGTTTCTCCCAAGAACAAGCTAGGGCTTCAATTGTCGATTCAAGTTCAACACTCAAATTCAAGAGTCTCTCCATCAATCTTTGCTAAATTAAAAACTAAGGTATGAATAGTGTTTATTTATGGATCCCTTTCATCCATAAAGCTCAAGAACCCTATTTCAAATTTTAAATTAGGATATTTATCTTGTGGGATAGTTGTAACCATGTTTATCTTATTATATGATTCCCAAGTTGGAATATTTATGTGTTTTTCATGAAACCTCAATAGCAAGTGAGTGAAATCCGCTCACTGAGTTACTTATAATGTGTCAATTTGATGACTATGCCTATGCCCTAAGGGTGTATGCAAGGTGTCTGGTAAAATTCCTCGAAGGATAGAAATTATGCACTATAGTTAAATTGTGATCCAAAATGACTTGCATGTTATTCTTATGTGTTGAAATTGCTGTTGGATTGCTCATGAGTTAGACTTAAGAAATTATTCTATGTATACATGCTATCTTATTCACGTACCAAGCTATGATAATGAAATGCCCATAAAATATCTCAGGTAGTTCGGAACTCAGGTAGTTCCATTAGATTTAGGACTGTCAGATACAGTCACTCTTGTTGTAAGTTATATCATTTATCAGAACTTAGTCATTAGTCATGTTAGTTATTAGTAAATTCATGTTATCACGGTCTCAGATATAGTTACTGTGTATTCATGCATATAATCTGACATTCATGTTATCCAATCAGTTAGTATGGTTCATCCATGTAAACCTTTTGCTTTCAGCCTACCTCACATACATAGCAGTACATTAAAAGTATTAACGTATTTGCGCTATGGTGTTTTGTACCATAGGTTCAAAAGCACGAGCTCTATATCCTCAGTAACATTCTAGTTTCAGTAGACAGAGTTATTAGTGAGTTCTCATCCCTTGAGGACATGCCCATTACTTTATTATCTACTTAATTAATTTATTAGTTGGAGTTAGTTGGGGACATATCCCATCAACTCCTTATTCAGACAGTTCAGTCAGTTAGAGGTTTTTCAGACTATCATATTTTAGATAGTTTATTCCACTTGTTTTTGGATTTTTGTACACCATCCATGTATTATGATTTATTAGATTTTATGTTACAGTTTAGATTCTTATGGCCATTCACTTCATGTTTCTGCATTTATACAATATATCATGCAATATATAGGTACATATATCAATCATGGGTTGTTTTGTGGTCCTTCAGGGTCATGAGAACCATGTGGTATTCTGAGTACCAGATTTGCAGTGTTACACTCTTGAAGATCTTCCCGGAGTTCCTCCCAAAAGGGAAATCAAATTTGGAATAGACTTTCTCCTAAATAATCCGCCTACATCTATTTTTCCATACAGAATGGCTCTAGCTGAACTCAAAGAACAAAAAGAATAGTTAAAGTATATCCTAGATAAGGGATTCATCAGGCCCAATATCTCCTCATGGGGTGCGCCTGTTCTATTCATGTGTAAGAAAGATGATTCTCTTGGAATGTGTATTGACTACCGTCAGTTGAACAAGGTTACAGTAAAGAATATATACCTACTTCCTAGAACTAATGACTTATTTGACCAACTATAGGGTGCTATTTATTTTTCGAAGAAATACCTCAAATTATGCTATTATTAGCTTAGAGTTAGACTATGTGATATTCCGAAAACAAATTTGCAAACTCGATATGGTCACTTCAAAATTTTAGTCATGTTATTTGGTCTCATAAATGCCCCAGTAGAATTTATGGACTTGATGAACCAAGTGTTCAAGTAGTACTTAAACATGTTTGTCATAGTCTTTATTGATTATATTCTTGTCAATTCTCGTAGAAAAAGTAATCATGCAGAACATATCAGCATAGTGGTTCAGACTCTTAGATCGCACCAGTTGTTTACTAAATTCAGTAAATGTGAATACCGAGGTGGTAAGAAACTAGCCTAAACCTATCTCTTCATTAGACATCAGGAGTTTTTGGTGTTTAGTTTGCTAGTACTTTTGGCTTGTTGAAGGGTTTTATTTTATTGAATCCCCTATGTCTTGATTGACTCAGAAGAAAGTTAAGTTTCAATGATCAGATTCCTGCAAGAAGAGTTTTCAAAAGTTGAAGACTCGACTAACCTCAGCCCTTATTCTTACCCAACCACATATTTTTGATGGGTTTGTTTTGTACTATGGTGTGTCCAGTGTGGGTTTGGGTTGTGCCCCCATGCTGAGAAGTAGGGTCATACCCTACACCTCTAGATAGCTTATGCTTTATCAGGAGAATTATCTTATGCTTCATCAGGAGAATTATCTGACTCTTGACCTTGAGCTAGCAGCAGTAGTATTCGATTTGATGATTTAGACGCATTACATGTATGGGGTGCATATAGATGTATTCACATATTACAAAAGCCTTCAGTATGTGTTCTCTTAGAAGGATTTATATTTGTGTCAGATAAGGTGGTTGTACTTATTGAAGTATTATGACTTGAGTTTTTAGTATCATTCGGGCAAGGCCAATATAGTAGCTGATGCTCTCAGTAGATTGTCGATGGGTAGTGTTGCTCAAGTTGAGGATGGTAAGAAGAAGTTATCTTATAAAGTCCATCAACTTTGCCATCTAGGTGTCTATTTATTCGATTTAGAATAAGGTAGTGTATGGGTTCAAAGTAGCTCAAACTCATCTCTAGTTTTCGAGGTGAAGGAAAAGCAAGATAGAGATCCCAGTCTAGTTAAGTTGAAAGAATCAGTCAGATATCAGAAAGTGAAGGTCTTCTCCCAAAGAGGAGATGGTGTGTTGTGTTGTCAGGGTAGATTATGTTTGCCTTGTGTAGATGATTTGAGGAAATGAATTATTGCAGAGGCACAAGGTGTATGTTACCCTATTTATCCAGGGGCCACTAAGATGTAACATAATTTGCGGGAAATCTATTAGTAGTGTGGGATAAAGAGAGATATTACGGAGTTTGTAGCTAAGTGCTCTACACGTAAGCAAGATAAGGTTGAGCATCAGAAGCCTAGCGGGTCCATGCAGAAGTTTAGTATTCCTATGTGGAAATAGGAGGAAGTGAACATGGACTTTCTGATAGGTTTACGTCATACCCATAATTAGAATGAATCTATTTGGGTTATATAGATAGGATGACCAAATTATATTGTTTATTGCTAGTCCATACCTCTTATTCAGCCAAGGACTATGCCAATCTCTATATCAGAGAGTTTGTTAGGTTGCACGGTGTTCCCTTAACTATCATCTAATATTGAGGTACCCAGTTTAGCTCTCACTTCTGGAAATCATTCGAAAATTGTCTCGGTACCAAATTCTATCTCAGTACTGCCTTTCATCCTCACACAGATCGTGAAGCAGAATGGACCATTCAGACTCTTGAGGATATGCTGAAAGCATTCGTTGTTGATTTCAAGGGTAGTTGGGATGGCCATTTGCCTTTGATTGAGTTCATATAAAATAACATCCATCATTCTAGTATCTATATGGTTCCATTTGAGGCCCTCTATTGTAGGAGATGTAGATCTCTAATTGGTTGGTTTGAAGTAGGTGAGGCTGCGGTAGTTAGGCCTGACTTTGTGTTTGATCCATTAGAGAAGGTTCAGTTGATCAGAGAAAGGTTTAGGGCTGCCCAAAACCAACAAACATTGTATGCCAATGTAAGAAGAAAGGATCTTGAGTATGAGGTTGGTGATTTGGTGTACTTGAAAATCTTTCCCATGAAGGAAAAGAAGTGTTTCAGCAAGAAAGGGAAACTCAGTCTCTGATATATTGTTCCCTTATGAATTCTCAGTCATTTCAGAAAGGTAGCTTATGATCTTGTGTTTATTTCAAATTTAGCCTCAGTACACCCTGTATTCTATGTCTCATTGTTAAAAAAGTGTATTGGTGATCCAGCTATAGTTATTCACTTAAAAAGTGTAGATATTCAGAAAAGTCTTTCCTTTGAGGCAGGTCCAATCGAAATTCCTGATCATCAATTTGCAGACTAAGGAACAATGAATTTCCACTATTCAAACTTCTTTGGCGGAATCAATCCGTTAAGGGAGACGCTTGGAAAGAATAAGTAGATCTACAGATCAAGTACCCTCATTTTTTATTTGCAAATCCAAATTTAGTATAAGGTACTAATCTTCTTAGGATTTCTCGTTATGCTTAGTTTCAGTTGCATATTATGTTAATGTTAGTCATGCATTTACAAATTTGTTCAGTAATGTAATCCACGCATCAGATATGCATATTCAGTGTGTAAGCTTAGTCCATCAGTTTTCCTTAGCCTAATCAGTTTTTTGGGGATGAATGATCCCAAGGGGGAGATATTGTAACACCAAGTATTTCCCTAGCATAATCTAAGTCCTAATACATGAGTATTTGTATATTAAATTTTTGAAACACTTATTATTTTTAAGTTCAGAGCCTACAGTGTATGGGAAATTCGATTAGCTTTCCAACGATTTAAAATTCGCCCAAATCCAATAACCAGGTAAGAAGTTATGGCGATTTTAAGTTTTAGTCCTTAAAAACTTATTACAGACATTGTTTTACATTTAGTATTAGTTCAGTTTTGAACCTTATGATCTTATAGCTTATATTCTTCACATTAACAGTATATTATTTAGCACTCAGTTACAAATATCGGTCATGGTTTAGTTGTGGTCATCCACTATCAAGAGCATCGTATAACATTCTAGGTACCAGATTCGAGGCATTTCAAAGACTAAGGAGAGAGAGAGAGGAGAGAAAAGAGCTAGGATAAGTAGATTTAATAATAGTCAGCCAAAGTTAGATGGTGGTAACTGTCCTTAATTTTATCAGAGGTATTCAACCCTAAAACCCTCTTCAACCAGTACACTAGTACCTAAATTCAGAAACGATAATAAGGATAGGGCACCAGGCTCTAATTCCCAGGTCAGTGTTAGTAGTGCTCATGCGAATCCTCCATATTAGAAATATGAAAGACACCATCAGGAAGAGTGATGAGTGGTTAGTGATGTGTGCTTCGGTTGTGGCAAGCTAGGGAATCAGATTCGGGAGTGCCGGGTAGTTTCTCAGAAGGGTAGGGATGTGCGCCAACAGAGCCATTCCCATCAGTCGTCAGTTCCATCCGGCCACCCAACTCAACAGGGTGCTGCTTGCATTGCTACGAGTGGTCAGCGTTCGAACAAATTACATGTTCTTAGTCCCACCAAGATCAGGAAGATTCTCCTGATGTAGTTACTACTACGTTTTAGGTTATTCACTTATATGTTTATGCTTTACTAGACCCTGGAGTTTCTTTTATTTTTTAACTCCATATAAAGATGTGGATTTCGGAGTCAGTCCCGAAACTCTAGCAGAGCCCTTTTTAGTGTCTTCCCCAGTAGTTATTTCCATTGTATCCAAGAAGGTATACAGTACTATCCAGTCATAATATCTCAGAATGTACTCTCAGTTGATCTCATAGAGTTAAAGATGACAAATTTTGACATCATTCTTGGCATGAATTGGCTCTACTCATGGTATGCCTCAATTGATTGTAGGAACATAATAGTTTATTTTTAGTTCCTAAATAAACTAGTCCTTCAATAGAGGGGTAGTACCATAGCTCTTAGGGGTCAGTTAATTTTGTGCCTTAGAGAGAAAAACATAATATCCAAGGGGTGTGTCTACCACCTTATGTCAGTCAAAGATCCTAGCTTAGAAACAACTACTCTTGAGTCAGTCCCAGTAGTAAATGAATTCTCAAATGTGTTTTTTTATAATACAACAAAGTTTCCTAACTAATTTTGTCCCAAGAATTAGCTTCTAAATTGAATGATGTTTGTTCCATGGGGTATTTTTAAGATTTTCATCAATATAAGATTCACCAAATCCGATAACCGCGTAAGAAACTATGACTATTTCAAGTTCCCATCATAAAAAATTTCCATATTAGTTAGTAGCCTGCCATGCCATAAGAGAAAATGGAATTTGAAAAATTCAAGTAGGGGTCGGTGATGGTAGTACGTCGTGCCAAACTTCCAGGTCACAAATGAAGTGGTAACGGGATGGCTCTGTATCACGCCATCCTCCAATTTCCCAATTTTCAAATTCCAGTGACATGACGGACAGCTCTACGTCGTGCCAGGGGTCCATTTAGAGAAATTTTTGTAATTTAACCGATGCATCCAAGAGTTAAAAGGGTTAATTTCCCACCCCTATTTGATCCTAATAACACGTGATTCATCCATTTTTCACCCAAAACATAGTATTTCTCTCAAGTTTCTTTCAAGAACAAGCTAGGGTTTTACTTGAGGATTTAAATTCAATGCTCAAATTCAAGTGTGTCTCCGTCAATCTTCACAAAATCAAGAACTAAGGTATGCATAGTATTTACTTATGGATCCCTTTCATCCATAAAACTCAAGAACCCTATTTCAAATTTTAAATCATGATATTCATGTTGTGGGTTGGTTGTAACCATCTTTATCTTGTTATATGATTCCCAAGTTGGAATATTTATGTTATTTTATTAAACCTCATTCGTAAGTTAGTGAAATCCACAAATTCTGTTATTTGTAATATTTCAATTTGATGTTTATGCCTATGCCCTAAGGGTGCATGCAAGGTGTTTGGTAAAATTCCTTGGGGGATAGAAATTATGCACTATAGTTAAATTGTGATCCAAAATGACTTCCTTGTAATTATTATGTATTAAAATTGTTGTTGGATTGCTCAGGAGTTTGCCTTATAAAATTATGTTATGTATACATGTTATTTTATTCACATACCAAGCTATAATAATCAAATGCGCATGAAATATCTTGAATTACTGTATTATGGATTGTTGATTTTAGTCATGTATTCAAGAATGTCATGCCTTGTCAGTTTCCCTCTATTGAGTCCTAGGGTACTTGTACCCAATAATTTAGCTGTATGCCTAGAGCTAATGTTATGTTTTCAAGATACTCTAAGTCAAGCTATGTTTGGTAAAATTCAGTCAGTCTCATGACTTAGGAAAAACTCAGTAATATTTTCGTTAGTCAACGGAACTCTATTAATATAGTCCAGTTAAGCTCAATAGTTCATGTTCAGTGTCTATTCGGATGGGAGTAGAAATTAACACTGAGCGAACCCGAGGATGGGAATTCACCTATTATTTGAGGGTGTGATTTGTAGAAGCAATCCTTGTGTTCCAGAACTATATTGCTAGTGTAGGTTAATACATCATAGCCTGCTAAATTAGGGAAGATAAAATGGCTTAACCTGTTATATGAGGGCTCCTACCATTCTCACCAGAGTTACCTATTATATGAGGGTTACTCACAAATTATCCTTACCAGTGGTGCGGTATTGACACCCTTCCAATTAGGGTTGCAGATAGGATGCCAACTCAGCCATACTGGCGTATTAGGGGCATGTCAGTTAGATAGCTACTTCCCACAATTTTAGTATCAGTATCAATAAAAGGACTCAGATAGTTCTGTAGATTTTAGGACTGTCAGATATAGTCAACTCAGATGCTGTATGGAACTCAGCTAGTTCCATTAGATTTAGGACAGTCAGATACAGTCACTCATGTCATCAATTATATCAGTTATTAGAACTCAGTCATTAGTCATGTTAGTTATCAGTAAATTTATTCCATCATGCTCTCAGATATAGTTACTATGTATTCATACATGTAATCTTGTCAGTTAGTATAGTTCATGCATGTAAACCCTTTGAATTCATACTATCTCGCATGCATACCAGTACATTCAAAGTACTGAAGCATTTGCGATATGGTTCTTTATATCATAGGTTTAGAAGCACAAGCTCCAGATCCTCAGTAGCATTCCAGTCTCAGCAGTCAGAGTTAGCAGTGAGTCCTCATTCATTGAGGACAATTAATTTATTAGTTGGATTTAGTTGGGGACATATCCCATCAACTCCTTATTTAGACAGTTTAGTCTGTTAGAGGCTTTGTAGACTATCACATTTCAGACTATTTATTCTAGTTGTTTTGGGAATTTCATATCACATACATATATTATGATTTATCGGATTTTATGTAACAGTTTTGAACCTTTTGGCCTTTCAGTTCATGTTTCTGCATTTATACAGTATATCATGCAGTGTATAGGTACAAAAATCATTCATGGCTTAGATTGTGGTCCTTCGGTGTCATGAGCACCTTGTGGCATTTTCGCTACCAGATTTGGGATGTAAAGATCTTGGTATCAGAGGCTAACGTTCAATAGAGTCCTTATAAGACTGAAAGTCGCATCTAGTAGAGTCTTGTACATGGGTGTGTTGTGCGCCATATTTAAGTACAGAGGGCTATGAGATATTTTAGAAATTGTTTCCCTTTTTTCAGTATTCATGTCATGCCAGTGACCATAATATCAAGTTAATCTCTCATTCTGATATATTTCTCCCTTTCTTCTACAGAATATGCCTTTTAAAAAAAGAAATGGGAATCAGTCAGCCCCTCGGCTCGAAGATCCTTTGGGCGAATATGTTTCTTAGGTAGAGGTTAGAACTATATTCACTACTATTGCTCAGTCATTTGCTGCTCAGAATGAATGACCAACTATTGCTCAGGTCGACCCAGTGGCTAATTCAGCTGCATCCAGGATTCAGGGCTTTACCCGAATAAATTCTCCATCTTTTTGTGGGTCTTAGTCAGATGAGGACCCTAAGGAATTCATCGATCAGGTTGAAAAGGCTACTGACATCATAGGGGTCACTCTTAGTGAGAGTGCTGAGCTAGCTGCATATTAGTTCTAGGATGCTACTCAAACTTGGTTTAACTAGTGGAAGTCAGAGAGGACACATCATATAGGGCCTATAGAGTGGGAGGAGTTTCTCACTGCATTCTTAGATAGATTATTTCCCTAAGAGTTGAGAGAGACTAAGGTTTTAGAATTTATTAACCTCAGGCAAGGCAACATGATAGTGAAAGAGTATTCTCTTAAGTTTACTAAATTATCCAGATATGCCGCTTATGTTGTTGTAGATAGTAGGGCCAAGATGAGTATGTTTTTTTCAGGGGTGAATGATAGTTTGGTCAACAAGTGTAGGTCTGTGATGATTAATAGTAACATAAATTTAACTAGGGTTATGACTCATGCTCAGCAGATAAAGGAGTAAAATATTAAGATGAGGGAGAAGCAGAATTAAGGAGTAAAATATTAAGATGAGGGAGAAGCAGAATAAGAGAGCAGGGATAGATAGTTTTAACTTTGCTCTATCAAAATCAGAAGGAGGAACCATTCTCAGTTTTGTCCTAAGTCATCAGTTCCAGCTCATACTTTAGCTAGCGCTCCAAATTCTATGTTCAAGGATGGTAACAAAGATAGATAACCCGGCTCTAAGTCTTAGGGAATTGTTAGCAGTGCCCGTACCTATTCTCTTTGCTAGACTTATGGTAAACAACATCAGGGTGTTTGTAGAGCTGGTAGTGGTATTTGTTTCATATGCAGCAAGCCAGGCCATAAGTTAGAGACTGCTCGCAGCCAGGTCCTCAGGGTCAGTAGAACCAGTCCCCAACTTATTACGGTTGCCCAAACTAGTAGGGTGCCACCTCCAGTGCTTCTAGTGGGAACTACCCAAATCTACTTTATGCACTCTAGTCTAGGCAAGATTAGGAAAATTCTACTGATGTAGTTACTGGTATGTTATAGATCTTTTATGTGCATGTTTATGTTTTGCAAGATACAGGTGCTTCATTGAATTTTGTTACTACTTATATAGCAGTTAAATTCAAAGTCAGTCCCAAAATTCTAGCAGAGCCCTTCTCAGTTTCTACCCCAGTGGCTAAAACTATCATAGCCCGATGTGTATACATGAATTTTCTGGTTATGATATTTTAGAAAGTCAACTCAGCATACTTAGTCAAATTAGAGATGACTGATTTTGATGTCATTTTCAGCATGGATTGTCGTCTTTCCTGCTATGCCACAGCCGACTACAAAAACAAAATACTTCAATTCCAATTTTTGAATAAACTTGTCCTAGAGTGAAGGGGTAATACTTTAGCTTTCAGAGGCCAGTTTATTTCCTACCCTCAGGGTCAAAAAATGATATCTAAGGGATATGTCTATCATCTTGTTCATGTTAAGTATTCTATTTTTGAGACTCCTAATCTTTAATTAGTGCCAGTAGTGAGTGAATATTTAGATTTCTTTCACAAAGATCTTCTAGGAATTTCTCCTGAAAGAGAAATAGATTTTGGCATTGTCTTTCTTACAGCAACTAAGCCTATATATAGTCTGCCATATAGAATGGCACCAGAGGAACTCAAAGAACTAAAAGAGCAGTTGAAGGAGCTCTTAGATATGGGATTCATCAGACCCAGTATGTCCCCGTTGGGTGCACCAGTCTTATTCGTGTACAAGATAGATGATTCTCTAAAAATGTGCATTGATTATCGTCAGGTTAATAAATTCATGGTTAAGAACAAGTATATGCTTCCTAGAATCTATGACTTATTTGACCAACTTTAGGGTGACAATTATTTATCTCAGATAGAACTTAGATCAGGTTATCATCATCTTAGAGTCAAAGAATGTGACATTTCAAAAATAGCTTTCCTAACCCGGTACGGTCACTTCGAATTCCTAGTCATATCCTTTGGTCATACTAAAGCGCAGTAGTTTTCATGGACTTGATGAGCCGTGTGTTAAAGCACTACTTTGACATATTCATCATACTATTCATATATGGTATTCTTATCTATTTCCGTAGTGAGCGTGATCATGCAGACAATCTTTGAATTGTACTACCAACTCTCAGATCCCATTAGCTGTTAGCCAAATTCAATAAGTTCAAATTTTGGCTAAGGTCAGTAGCATTCTTTAGTCATATCGTTTCTGGCGATGGGATTAGAGTAGATCCTTAAAAGACTGAAGTAGTAAGAAAATTGGCCTTGCCCTATCTGTCCATCAGATATCAGGAGTTTCTTGGGTTTTTCTGGCTATTATGGATGATTTGTTAAGGTATTTTCTTCTATTGCATCCCCTATTGCCAGGTTGACTCAGAAGAAAGTCAAGTTCCAGTGGTCT
Source organism: Capsicum annuum (assembly GCF_002878395.1). Lineage (NCBI taxonomy): Eukaryota > Viridiplantae > Streptophyta > Magnoliopsida > Solanales > Solanaceae > Capsicum > Capsicum annuum. The sequence goes on from NC_061120.1 coordinate 120,860,099, forward strand.
GATCTATGCGAGAAGAGTTTTCAGTTGTTGATAACCCGACTCACCTCAGCTCTAGTCCTAGCTCTTCCAGATGGTTCATATGGGTTCATAGTGGATGTGATACATCTAGAGTAGGTTTGGGTTATGTCATCATGCGGCATTGTAATTTCATAGCTACTCCTCTACACAGCTTAAACCCCATGAGAAGAATTATCCTACTCATGATCTTGAGCTAGCTGCTTTAATATTTGCATTAACGATTTGGATACATTATCTATATGGAATTCGTGTATATATGTTCACAGATCATAAGAGCCTTCATTATGTCTTTTCTCAAAAAGATGTCAATCTTCATCAGAGATGGAGGTTAGAGCTCTTGAAAGATTATGACATGAGTATCCTTTATCATTCGAGCAAGTCCAACATTGTGGACGATGCTCTAAGTAGATTGTCTATGGGTAGTGTTACTCATGTCAAGGAATGTAGGAAGAAGCTACCTCAGGATGTTCATAAACTTACTAGACTAGGTGTTCGCTTAGTCAATGTAGAAGAGGGTGACATATAGGTTTAGAGTAGTTCAGAATCTTCTCTAGTTTCTGAGATAAAAGAAAATCAAGATCAAAATCCTAGCCTTGTCAAGTTGAAAGAGTCAGTCAAGGATCAGAAAGTAGAGGTTTTCTCCCAAGGGGGAGATGGTGTTTTGCGTTGTCAGGGTCGTTTGTGTGTTCCAGGTGTAAATTACTTGAGGTAGAGAATTCTTGCAGAAGCGTATGGTGCGCGCTACTCCATTTATCCCGGGGCTACAAAGATGTACCGCATCTTACAGGAGATCTACTGGTGGAGTAGGATAAAGAGAGATATTGCAACATTTGTGGCTAAGTGCTCTGCAAGTCGGCAGGTTAAGATAGAGCATCAGAAGCCTAGTGGGTCCTTACAAGAGTTCAATATTCCTACTTAGAAGTGGGAAGAAGTGAACATTGACTTTGTGATGGGTTTGCCTTATACTCATCATCAGTATGATTCAATTTGGGTCATTGTAAATAGAATGACCAAATCAACTCATTTTCTTCCAGTTTATACCTCTTATTCATCCAAAGATTATCCCAAAATCTACGTCAAAGAGTTGGTCACATTGCATGGGGTCAAATTATCAATTATCTTAGACACAGGTACTCAGTTCACCTCTCCTTTCTCGAAAGCGTTCAAAAAGGGTCTTGGTACCCAAATTCATCTCATTACAACCTTTCATCCTCAGATATATGGTCAAGAAGAAAGGACCATTCAAACCATAAAAGATATGCTATAAAAATCTAAATCAACAAATGCTAGTTTTAATACATGTATAACCCTAATGATTCTATATATATTGCTCACAAAGTACTAAATGTTTTCTTTTTGATTAGATCCTTCAACTAGCGGGGTAGTCATGTTTGAGTAAATATCAAACTCAAGAACTAGTCTCAGTTTTCAAATAAGTTAGACAATGAAATATTACTACCAATCATTATGACTAGGCAGCCATTTTTAATGTAGCATATGAAAGACAATGTTATCTCCAACTTTGATTAACCAAGATGGTACAAGTGGTAAAAATGCAACTATAGATATAACTAAAGCAAAAATCTCTACAAGCCTTTCTCTAAATTTTAATAACATGAGACCTTTCTTAAAGATTACCTCACTAGAAATACTTGTGCAGGACATTTGACACCTTTGATCTCAGCTATAGTAGACATAATTTAGATGACATAAATCATAGTATGAGTGGGAATAAACTTCATAACATAATACTATCTCACAATTTACATTATATAAGAAAGTCTTATTTCTTAAATGCCTAAGAAATGCCTCGATTATTAAACAGGAATGCGACACATTCATAAGTAATGTTGTACTAGACATTGTTATGTAGACCCTTTAAGATGATATGGTCTGATAGCACTTCCACCTCAAATCACATAAAGGTGGACATACACCCAATGTCCTAAAGGCCTAAGAGAACCAAATTATAACTCATACTTGACATACATATTACTTTGATAAATATACAACTTTGATGAGTATTGGCAAGATACCCTAATAAAAAAACCATCACAAATGGCCAAAAATAGGTATACATGACTTGTCCATTGAGGCCTCAATTACTAAAAGACAATATAATTGCTATTTAATTTAACATTAGTCTACAAAGCCTCTAAATGATAGACAACTTATCTTAGGTTGGGATAGGACTCTATCATAACCTAAACTATAATTCTCACAACCCAATTCTTCAGTTCATTATAGAACCAACCATAACCCACCAATAGATAAGCCAACTCATAAACTAAAATTGCTAGTAATTGACTATCAATAAAGATGAATGATAATAGCAAAATAAATTTGATAAAAGACTAATACATATAAGACAATAGCAAAACCTAGCACAAGAAGTAAAAGATCTTATAATGTAATAAGGTATAGAAATGAAGTAATAAATGAATATACAATCATAACTCATTCTTGAATATAAATAAAGATTAGACCATTCCATAAGTGAAGAATAACAATACTCTAAATGCCAGGATAACACCTTAATTATAAGATCTATAGCTACTCCACATAATCCACACAATAATAGAGAGAACCCATACTATGATCTGCAAGCGTCAGAAGTGTAGTATGAGTACCAAATATATGATACTCAATAAACAATAATCGACTGGGCTTTAAGGATAATGCAAATATAAATAACATGCAAAAAGGAATGTAAACTACAACCAAATATCCTTGAAGCGAACATAAAAAAAAAACTAGAGAAGAAATAATATGAACTATTTTATCCTAGCCATACTCAGGAACTAAAGAAATATATTGTATATCACTATCCAATATACAAATAAAGAGTAGAAAAAGGATATATAGGTGTATACAAGGACCATGGGTACATACATAATATGAAGAAATAAGGAAAGATAGGGATATACAGTAATATCATAGATAAATATATGTACATACACATAGGAATACACGACTAACTCAAAGGAAATGAACTAAGGTAGTCAATCAATGTAATGACCCTTCAGGTCATTTTCTATATTTTTACCATTAGAGTTTTGCATAGCTACCCCAAGTCATTTATAACTTGATGGAACTAATAGCTCAGTTACTGGGTAGAGTTTGTTTGGTTTTTAGAGCTATTTCCCTATTTTGAAGTTTTCACAATTTCCAAATGGCTATCTGTGAGAAATATAGTAAAACAATCTCATATAAAAACTTTGACTGCACCTGTAGCTCTGGAATATTGATTTTAGGATTGGTAGACCTTTGGTTTGATCTTGAGTCACCTGGGATCCTTTTAACCTGTTGGTCGAAATAACCTTAGATAAATATTTTAAGTGCGTCGTTGCATCTATAAAGTTGAATTTAGTATGGTTACATAGTTTGTTTGTATATTCAGGATTTTGAATAAATCTCAAGGACTTTATAGAAACTTCGAAGAATTTCCTAGTCTATACATATCCAGCTGTGATTTCCATTCTGGGCCATGATTGTGGTGCTTCGATTAAACAATAGTTGTTGCCATTGTAACTAATCATGTGTTCATTGGGTAGTGCAATAACATATCTCAAGGTTGGGATAACAACTTCCGAGTACATGAACTAGACATAAAATAAGCCCTTTTCAATGATTTTGGGCATTTTTTTCTTTTCCCTTGATAACTAAACCCTAGAATAGTAAGGAAGCTTAAAATTTAAGATTGTGGGAGCTAACAAAGCTATATTAACATTTATTTTTTCTATTATCTTCTGATTTGAGGAAAGAATTTACCTTTTTTGTGGTGAAATTTCTTTATTATTTGCTCAAACCCCAAAACCTTTAGGGCATGGTTTTAGCCTAAATTTATCTTAGCTTTCACCCATTTTAAGGGTTATTATTCCTTGAGCTTTTAAGAATGTTAGGTTGGTTTCGAAAATGCATTTTCCTTAAGTTGGAGACGCATGGGGTTTTGATGTCATTTTTGGACTCTAAGCATAATTGTGCAATATGGGTACTGACATTCTCATATTGATGAGTAAAATTTGTTCTTAATAGCCTGGTATCTTAAGAAGGATTATTGGAAGGAAAGAGTAAAGGTTTGCAGTTCGTTAAGCTTTCTTCGGTGATGAAGTAGACAAGGTTTATCCCATGTTAGATTAAGATATGTCATAGTATTCTTATGATATTTTTTTAGATTGGGATGGGTTTTAGGTGTTTTATTTATGAAATTAAGGACTTGTGGTTATTTGAGCCATTTAGGCTACTTGACATTGTACGCTTGAAACATATAGATAGTTTCTCAAACCTGAGGTAAATTTGGCTTTTTTACTAATGTTTAGCATGAGAATTATCTTTAATTGCTTAAGATTAAGTAAAATTCTCTATTAAATCATGCATAGGTTATGTTGGACTTAGTTTCTTATGCTGATGAAGGTTGGCTTTGTTTCTTTTAGACTTTATTAATGCATTTGGGAAGAATCTCTACCTTCAGACTAATTGTGGCTTGCTATACATATAAAAGTGCATTTTGATAACTTAAGTCTTGTATGGGTGGATTTTTCTTAAAATTTAACTTATGGACTAGAAATGGACTTTTAACCCACTTTAGGCTATGACGCATGTTAACTTTGGTAAAATCATTTACATTTATTAAACTCTTGGAATTGTGTAATCCAGTAATATTGAGAATTATTTACACTTGATTGTTATTTTTGTTAATGTAAGGGTAGATCCATATTGATTATGCAATTAGTTATACATATTGATGATATTATTTATAACATCGATTATATATATATATATCCAGTTTAAGTTTGAGAAATGGATATGTTTTTTTATATCTAGTTCAATACAAAGGATGATTATGGCAATGTTGATTCTTTACCAGTTTAAATATGACTAATGATTATATTTTAGGTTGAATTTTGTGCTATTAAATATATTTATCGATTTGAGTCCGTCTATTGATTATTTTTACTAACTCAAGTTTGACTATTTATTATATTTACTAAATTTTGTCTTGATATAAATTATATTTACCATCTCAAGTCTTGCTATCTATTGATATTTATCGATTCTAGACTGGATATGCATACTTTCCTATGATGACATACTTTTATGATTAACAATATCGGGGTAGAGATTGAAGGTAGAAATTTGTCTACTCAAAAAATGAGAAAATGGTTATATTATGGTATAATATAAATTTATTCTAGTATTTTCATGGATTGGTTAATAAGTGATGAGTGGATAATAAATGGTAGCTAGTGAGCAAAAATGGTAAGGTTGTTAAACTACGGTAACATTATGCAATGTGGATAAATTGTTCAATGGTTGTTAAATAATTATGAGTTTTCTTGTAATGATTTTTGAATGCTTTATTGTATCCTTGGGTGCACTCTACACCCGTATGGGAGTCTGTGATGAGTTATTTACTTTTCTGCACCCATTGACGCGTGGGAGTCAATTTTGTAGCTTGTGATTACTTGTGTTATATTATATTACATTATGTAATTATTATTGATACTTAATGATTATGTACAATGGTATTGTATATTATTAAGGTTTATCTCTTTACCTTGACCTTGTTATGTTATCTTGTATTTTATCATACTTATATCTTGATCTAGCTCAGTCAGCCAGTGATGCCTACTATGTACACATTGCTTTGGTACTTCTACTATATTTTTGTACCTTTTTGGTGTAGATCTAAGTACTAGTTGTTGCTATTGATCGATGTTCGTGAGGTGATTTATTTTCATAGATAGGGTTTTAGAACTTGGAGTTTAATTTTCCTCTATCTTTATATTCATTCTTTTGTTTTGAGACAGATGTATTGACTTTTATAAATACTTGGTTTGTATTTTCTTATAACTAGATGATCTTGTACTAGATATATAGGCTGTGGAATTGGTATCCTGTATAGACTTCTTACTCTATCCAAAACATTTGTTATTTATAGTTTGTGTTGTTGAAATTTCAACTATGTTGGGAATTTCCTACTAAATTAATCCATTGTCTTATCTATAGGTTATGGTTTAGCTTACCTACTAGATGAATTTAGTAGGTTCCATCATGACTCATAAATTAGGTCATAAAAAATTAGCTTTAGAGCCTAGGTTTCAGCGATGTTGTTGGTATAAGAGAAAGTACCTAGTTGAGTCCTGTAAATCGGAATGATAACAAACATTTCTATCTTTATAAGGCTATGGGAAATTCTTAGGAGTTTATCACTTTTTTTACTCATATTGTGATGAAAGTCTGAGTAGGTTTATAAAAGTATTCCCTTGACTTTACTCTTTTGTAGATGGCCAGGACACATGATACTGCTACTTGAGATAAGTGTCCTAAGACTAAGCGTAGGGATGCTAATCCTCTTCATAGATGACCTAGATATCATGGATAGTTTCCTGATGTGTCCCAAGTTAAGTGACAAGATAGGTCGTATTTCTTAGGTCTTATTCCCTCTCCTATACTAGAGATTCTTCTGCCGTAGCCAGTGATAGGCTAAGGACCATCCCAAGCTCCACCAACATTTATTTCCTCTTTAGTTCTCATAGATGAGTTGTTTTTTCATTTAGGGGTTTTTGGTCGTGTGTAGTTTGATGGTTCATAGTGTAGTAATCACAGTGGTTCAGAGGTTGGGTGTAGCCTGTAGCTACTGATCTTAAGGTTGAGGTTTCTCCTATACTAATTATTTCTCTATTAGTAGTTGCTCAGCTTGCTATGTTTTTTTGTGGAGGAAAAGATATTGGGTAGATTCTTGAGATAGGCTCTGCCTAGGTTTTCTGTTGTTTGGGCAAGGATGCATATGAGTTTTTGATTGCTTGGGAGGATAGGAACTACAATTTGGGCCTCACTAAGACCTGTGGTATGGATTACACCAAATTTCTGTTGGATTTAGTTGCTCAACATTGGTGGAGAGGTTATATAGAATCTAGACTAATTAGATCTCTTTTTGTTTCAGGGACTCAGTTCCCCAAGATGTTCATGGAGAAGTATATGCCTCCCATCCATAGAGATTGTTTTAGGTGTTAGTTCTCTAGATTGGAATAGAGCTCCATGATAGTTGCAGTGTATGAGGCTCATTTTCATGAGTTGGCTAGGCTTGCAACTTCATCTAAAAATTGATTATTAGAGAGTTTACTTTATTATTAGGGATTTAAGACTTCCCATTTTTATGTTTACTAATATTTTAGTTGTTGTAGGTAGATCTTTTATAGAGGTATCAGATTATGCTCGAATGATAGAGGAGATGCACCATGAGGGTCGTAAAGAACATTTTAAGAGCCCTAGGTTTTAAGGAAGATTTTTTGGAAGTCGACATAGTTCTCGACCCAAAGATGGTAGTTCTTAAACATGGTATCCTTCACGTCCACTATATCAATCTCAGTGTTTCGCTACTCTACCTGTTCAAATATTGTTTCCGATATTTGATGAAGGCCAGTCTAGTTCTAGTGACCACTGTGGTAAGTGAAGTGGTAAGACTTTGAAAGATTTATCATCTGGTTATTCTAGTAGTGATGGTTACTCCTGGTTACCAGATTTGTTTGTTCTAGTTTGGCTCATTATTACTATTTTACTTGTGGACTTCTTGATCACTATTCATAGAATTGCCCTAGTCATAGGGCAATTATTGTTTTAGCTCAGGGTTCTTCCCTTATTAGAGTAGTTCATCCCTCAGCTAGAAGTTGTTCTCATAGTTGCAGTGGTGGTTTCTAGGGTACTTGTGGAGGTTCTCAGGAATATAGGACAAAAGGTAGGTCAGGTACCCATCTAGGTAGTAGGTCTGGTCAGTTATATGCAGTACTTGCTAGGCCGGAGGCTGAGACTTTTAATACTATTGTTATAGGAATAATTTTTGGTGTGCTGCCACTAGACCCTTACTTTATTTGATTTGGGATCCACTTATTCTTACATATCTGCTTATTATGCCCAACGTTTGGAGTTACCTTGTGATATATTGCTTGCCCCATTGCGTGTATCTACTCCTATGGGTTAATCTTTAATAGTAGATCAACTTTTCAGATCATGTGTTGTGACGGTTAGTGATGTTGATACTTATGCCTATCTTATTATTTAGGATATGCTGGATTTTGAGGTTATTCTGGGTATGGACTGGTTATCCCTCTATCATGGGGTCTTGAATGGTATTTCCAAGGCTATTACCTTAGCCATGATTGGCGTACCCCTAGTCGTGTGGTAGGGAGCAGTTAGCTGTAAGCCGAAAAGGATTATTTTTTATATTCATGCTATGAGTTTTATTTCGATGGGTTGCAGGCCTTATCTTACTTATATTTTTTTATAAAATTATGGAAAGTTCGTTGCTTGACTCTTTTCCTATTATTTGTAGGTTTCCTATGATGTTCCCTACAAACCTACCTAGTATTCCCCCTGTCTGAGAGATTAAGTTTTCCATTGATCTCAAGCTTGACACTGGATCTCCTTTTATCTTACCTTATTATTGATCTCAAGCTTGACACTTAATCCTTGTATGGGTTTTATTAGATAGAGTGTTTCTTTTTGTGGAGCTCCTGTATTATTTGTGAAGAAGAAAATATGTATTTTTATAGGTAGCTTAATAAGGAGACTGTGAAGAATCATTATCCAATGCCTCAGACACATGATATGTTTGACCATCTTCATAGAGTAGCAGTGTTTTCTAAGACTTATTTGAGATCTGGTTACCATAAATTTAGGATTGCGGTTGAGGATATCATGAAGACACTATTTAGGACCCGTTAGGGCCATTATAAGTTCTTTGGGATGTCATTTGGGTTGACTAATGCCCCAGCCATGTTCGTGGACGTGATGAAATGAGTATTTAGGCCCTATTTGGAGATCTTTGTTATTGTGTTTGTCGATGACATCATTTTATATTCGAGGAGTAGAGAGGATCATGCACAACAATTAAGGATCTTGCTCTAGTCTTTGAGAGATCTTGTTCTTTTTTCCAAGTTCTCTAAGTGTGAGTTTTTGCTTAAGTTAGTGACATTTCATGGGCATATGGCATCTAATGATGGTATTATGGTTGACCTAGCTAGTAGTGAGGCAATTCATTATTGATCTAGACCAACATGTCTGACTGATATTCATAGCTTCATTAATTTGGTCAGTCATTATAGATGGTTTGTCAAGGGTTTCCTATAATTTCAGCCCCCTGCAGCTACATTTTGTTGAAAGGAGGTTCCTTTTCGATGGACTGATGAGTGTGAAACAATCTTTGGAAATATCAGGGATTTTATTACTTTAGCTCCTATTTTGGCTCTTCTTTCTTCTGGTGTTTGTCTAGGTTGTGTACTGGTGCAGTAGTGTCATGTTATTTCTTATACTTATAGATAGCTTAAGGTGCACGAGTACAACTACCCCACTGATGATTTTGGAGTTAGCGATGGTAGTTTTCGCTCTTAAGATTTAGAGGCATTATCTTTATTGTGTGCATTATGGTATATTCACCGACCCGATTAGTAGGTTCCATCATGACTCATAAATAAAGGTTAGCTCATATTTATGTTTTGGAGATAGTCTTTTTGTATGGTGTAAATTTTTATTTTATTGGACCATGGTTCTATGTTCACCTCGAGATTTTGGAGAGAATTCCAACAGAAGTTGGGAACTCAGATGGATTTAAGTACAACCTTTCATTTATAGATAGATGATCAGTTGGAGTAGATTATTCAAGTACTTAAGGCTATACATCGAGCCTAGGTTATGGATTTTTTAGGCCTTTGGGAGCAGCACTAAGCCTTGGTAGAGTTTGCGTATAATAAAAATTGTCATTCAAGTATTGAGATGGAGCCTTTTGAGGCTTTCTATGGTACTAGATTTCGTTCTCCAATTATATGGTTAAAAACTTTTGAGTTTATGCCTTATAGTATTTATTTGCTATAGGATTTGTTAGATAGAGTAGAGTAATTTAGGGTAGGTTGAGAGTTTCTTAGAGTAAAAAGTAGGCCTATCCAGATCGTAGGCTTTGTACCTTGATATTTTGAGTTGGTCATTGTGTATTCCTCCATGTATCGCCCATGAAGTGTGATGATGTTTGGGAGAAATGGCATTCTCAGTCGTAGATATATTGAACCTTTAGAAATTCTTCATGCACGTTGTGAGGTAGCTTGTGAGTTATCTCAACGTCCATATTTTCCACTATTCATCAAAATTTTCATTTTTTGAGGTTGCAATTATACATACCTGATCCATCTCATGTGCTTAGATGGGGATTAGACCAGTTGGATGAGTGTTTGACCTTTGTAGAGGAGCTCGGGCTCATTTTTGCTAGTGATGTAAGGTGGTTACGCACTAGGGAGATTCATGAACTTATGGATTACCTGAGGCACTGCCTAGTGTAGGAAGCTACTTGGGATATCAAGAGCAAGATGCGAACGCAGTACCCTCTCCTATTCGAGACTTTTGGTATATACTAATCCTTAATTTTCACGAATGAAACTTACTTTAGTAATGGATATTGTAATGATCCTTAAGGTCATTTTCCATGTTTCTGCTTATTTTTGTCGTTAACGCTTTTCTGTTGCTTCCCCAAGTCTTTTGTGACTTGCTAGAATGGATCGTTTGGTTATCGATAATTTTTTTTGGTTTTTAGAGACATTTCCTTATTCTGATGTCTTTGTTGGTTCCAAATGGCCACCCAAAAAAAACTTAGCAAAAATGTTCTTATATGCAAATTTTGACAATGCCAGCAACCCAGAATATCAATTTTAGCCTAGGAAGACCTTTGGTTTGGGTCCTAAGGCACCTGGGCTTATTTTAACCTATTGGTCAGAAAGTTGAGAAAATGAAATATGTGTATAGGACCCATATTTGGTATAAATGACCACAGTTGTAAGTTCTGAATGTTCCATTGAGTTCTAAATATCTAATTTAGTGTGGTTACATAGTTCATTTGCATATGAGCTAAACTTACTAAATCCCTAGGGCAAGACAAAAACTTGGAAGAATTTCCATGTCTTTAGTTGTCAATTGATGTAGCTGCGATTGTTATCCTTGGACGGCGATCTTCGTGCTGCGATCAAACAATAGGGGTCGCGATTGGGACTAATTCTGCATCCATAAGGTAGTGTAATTGCACACCTCAAGGTCTCCATAACAACTCCCGAGTAACAAGACACGATATAAAATGAGCCCTTTTAAACAATTTTGGACATTTTACATCTTTGCCCTTGAGAGCTAAACCCTAGAATAGTGTGGGAGCTGAAAACTAAAGCTTATGGGACCTTGGGAAGCTAGATTAACATTTATTTTCGTGATATTTTTCGATTTGAGGTAAGCATTCAGACTTTTATTGGTGAAATTGCTTGATTATTTGTACAAAAGCCCAATACCTTTAGGTCTTGGTTTTATCCCCAATTTAAATTGGTTTTCACCCATTCTTGAGGGCAATGATTCCGTGAGCTTTTATAAAAGTTGGGTTTATTTCTAAAACATATTTTCCATAAGTGGGACCCACATTAGTTTTGATGTTTTTTTTGGACACGACGCACGATGGTACAATATAGGTATACATATTCTTGTATGGATAAGTAGCATGGCTTAGATTGGTCATGATTAACTAAAGTGCTCTAGTTAAATATGGTAACGGTAAGTTGGCTTAGTTTCTTTCACTAACGAAGGTTGCCTTAGTTTCTATTGGACTTAGTTAATTTGCTTGGGAAAAATCTCTACCTTAGGACTAATTGAGGCTTGCTATATATCTAAAAGTGGATTTAGATACCTTAAATCTAGTCAGGATGGAATTTTCTTACAATGGAATTTGAGCATTAGAAGTGGACTCTTAACCCACTTTAGGCTATGGCACATGTTAGCTTTGGTAAAACCATTTACGTTTATTAGACTCTTGGAATTTCCTATTTAGGTAATATTGAACACTTGATGGTTATGTTGGTTAATTTTAGTGTAGATGCGTATTGTTTATTCTATTATTTATGCATATTGATGATACTATCTATGATGTGGATATATATATATATATATATAAATATCCGATTTGAGACTAAAAGATGGTTATGTTGTTGAATTTACATATGCGTGGTTCGAGTCCAAATAATGATTGTGGAAATATTGATTACTTGGCGGTTCAAGTCTGGCTATTTATTATATTTACTGGTTAAACTTCGTCTATTGATTACATTTGTGAGTTTGAATCACAGTATTGATTATTTTAACCTATTCAAATCTAGCTATTGATTATATTTAGTTATTCGAGTCTAGCTATTGATTATATTTACTAGTTCAAGTCCGGCTATTTATTGATATTTACTTGAATGGATCTGGATATGCATACTATGCTATGATGACAAACTCTTATGGTTGACAATATTGGGGAGTGATATTGAATGTAGAAATTCTAGTTGGAAAAGGAGAAAATGGTTATAATATGATATCACATAAATGGATTCTAGTAATTGGATAGATTGGTTAGTAAGTGATGATTTGATAATAAATGGTAAATACTGACCAATGACGGTAATGTAGTTAAACGATAGTAATCTTGTAGTATGTGGGTAAATTGTGGAATGGTGGTTAAATGACGATGATGGTTAGTTGTAATACTGGTTGTTGCTTTATTCTATCCTTGGATGTATCTCCAGGCGTATAAGATTCTGTGACGAGTTATTTACTTGTATACACCAACTGGTGTATAGGAGAAAACTTTGTAGTTTGTGATTGCTTATGTGATATGATGTTATGTTAGGTTATTATTTTGGTTGCTTATTGATTATGTATAGTGGTACTGGAGATGATTCAGGTTTTTTTTGGTACCTTGACTAGGTTATGTTATATTACATTTTATCATACTTATAGCATGATTTAGCTAAGTCGGTGAATGATGTCTACTGAGTAGCCGTTGTTTTGGTAAACAAACAACACTTTTGTACCTTTTTGGTGTAGATCCGAGTACTAATTGTCTTCATTGGTTGACGTTCATACGGGGATTCATTTACAGAGATAAGGTGAGCTCTTAGAGTTCGAGTTGCCCATTTCCCTCTATGTTTATATTTTATCTTTTATTTCAAGAAAATTGTATTGACTATTTAAAATACTTAGGTTGTATTTTGTTATTACTAGATGCTCTTGTATTGGCTCTACCAGGTCGTAGGCTTGGTATCTTGTATTGACTACTTATTTATCAAGAACTTATCTTACTTAAAGTTTGTGTTCTTAAAATTTTGCTTATGTTGGTTATTTTCTACTGAATTAACCCATTCTGTAATCTTCGAGTTATGGTTTGACTTACCTATTGACAGGACTTAGTAGGTGCCATCATGACTCATAAATTGGGTCACTGACAATCTAGCATCTAAACACATGCTGATCAATTAGGAGACTAATACTAGCATAATCAGTGTCGCTAATCCAAACGTCTAAACATAAGATAATTATCCATGATAAAAAACAATAAGAGAAAAGAATCAGAATCGCATCTCAAATCTCAGTACTAGTCTAGTAATCAACTTGCCACGTACTAACAATTATAACAACAACATAATAACCAGCTAGTCTGGAAAAACAATAACTAAATCGAGCACCACAACCTAGATGGCTCGATTAGCCAACAACACACAATAAACAACACACATGACCTATACCTATAAACCAATCCATAAGGCAAATACAAATAGGAGCCAAGCAACATAATGGTGATAGTCAATTTGTATGAAGGAATAAATGAAAAATAAATCTTTAATACCATAACCTATCCAAGTGCCATACAGTAACCCGATGTATACACCTCATCCATCTTGATTTCTCATAAAGGAAGGACCTACAATGACCTCTCTTCTCCGACACGATGGCTCATGGATGAAGAGGACCCTAAGGGCTTTAAGAGAACCCATATAGACTGACCTGGTCCCGATCCAATATTTTTAAATATTATCATCATCATCATCATAAATCTACTCCATCTAATACCAGATAGATGTTAATATAACAAATATATAGACTCGTACCTCAGCTAAAAGAGTGTTTGTAAATCTATTGTGCGAGGTCAACTCCATGAATAAATCATCATAAAAGTATAGAAAGAGTCGGATATCACTCGACTGAAGTAAATATTAGTGGTAAAACCATGATCAAGAAGAATCTATCTTGGTCAAATCTTCAAAATATCATTTTAAATTCCAATTGATCATAAATCATCCATTAAGTTGGTATGATTCCTCCTATGAAAGAATTAATTTTAAAAGTGAAATGTGAGAATAAATCCCTTTTTAGGAAAGCAATAGTAAAAATATATTTTTTGTTAGAATCGTACCACTATGTTAACATGAATGTACCAAATCTATGCATGCCAGTGTCTAAATGTTCATAGACTCTGGCTATGACCTTTATGAGATAGGTCACTCACCCAGAGTCCAACTAATATTGAATCACGACCTCGGGTCCAATTACATACAACTGGCATAAGAATAATACCATAATCCGAGAAACCATGTTGTTCTATCGAGTCAAATGGTATAACTTACAATTAAGGGGCTCTTACCCTCAACTATGTCTAACATACTCAATACTTAGGGTAAGTATCTTACATGGATAACTAGTATTTCATGTTAAGGGTTTATTTATTCTTCTATCCCTAAACATCTAAATTAGACTATATCATGGAATTATAGCCATAATCACATCCTTACATCCTTACTTAACATATAATATATATTGTACATTATCTCGTAAAGAATAGTAGATCAAATCCTACACCGATGCCGAATTGGAAATCCTTAAATTATCCATAAATAATTCAGTTTTGCTCCATGAACCTAAAATACCACCACACTATCAAAATAGTAACTAATGAATCATAAAGAGTAAAAAAAGACTCATACTGCTACATAAAATATCAGGGCAAAATTTTGTTAAAGAACATGCCTGCGAGGCCCAGAAATGTAATTCAAAATTTAATCATTCATGAGGTCCCAAAAGGAACAAGGATTGTGTGATCAAAAGTTGAGAGCAAATACTGCAGGAATTGGAGCCCAAATACTTCTTCAAAGATTGGGATTTTATGACCTAATTTCAAAGAATTTACCTTGACATAGAGTGGAAAGTGAAGGTAATATTATTGGTAATGACGAAGGAGTGTTAGACTAACTTAGATTTAATGGTGATTTCTTTATCTTTCTTCTCTTTGAGCTCTCAAATTGATGTGAAAATGGTGAAAGAAATGGTGGAAATTAGGTTAGGAAAGGGGAATAAAATGCCCCCAGGTTCCACTAAAGCGGACACTTTGGAGATAAAGCATCATCTCAAATGCTAAAGCGGTCTGGCAGTATTGCCCAGTTATCACTAAAGCAGCCCCAATGGAGCTAAACTGGTGGCTACTTTAGTGGCATATGACAGCTAAAGAGGACCCCATTCCTATGACCAAGGCTTCTTAAGCGGCTCATGGGCTCTAAACCACTAGTTGATAAAGCTTTCCTGTAAGGTATAAAGCGGTCCTCTCAGGTAATAGTTATAAGAATTTTCTAAGTAGAAATATGGAATTTGTCCGGGTGCTATGGATTTGTTTGGAACCTTATTAAACCATCTATGCATCCATGCAAAATTTAAAGTTCCAGAGGAACCATTGATATTTTGATTTGAGACTATTTTGACTGTATGTGAGGACCATAACTATAGTTCCATTTGTTATATAATCTGCCTAGATTCTCGATACCTGAACCAGGGGCCCCCTGATCTAAAATCAATGTTCTGGAGCTGATGGTACTGTTGAAACTCTCATCTGTGGACATATACGAAGAGTTTTGGTTCGAGACCAAATTCTATACAACCAAAGTTCAAAAATAAGAAGATGAGCCTAAAACCTAAACAAACTATTTAATATCCTAACTGACAATTTCGACAAGTCATAATGACAATTAGCAACTGTGGGAAGGCTTGAAATGCTGAAAATACATTACAATTAAGGAACTGACCAAGAACGTCACTTCGATATCCACAACTAAAAAGAATTTCATCTGCAGAAGTGAATGGATAGAAGGAGTATGAAATCTCTAAGGGACGAGGTTCTGGACCCACATGCTCCAAGCAAGACTCTCTAGATAGCTTCTAAGAAGAAACAATGTTTCTAAGGGATTTTGTTATAGTTGTCGCTTTTAAACCAACTTTTGCACTTCATTTCTCAATTGATAAAAACTCAATATCAACCATGAACTGTCCTCCAACTAAACTGAGAAAGGTGTATGCAAGCAAAACCAAACCTCAACTAAACAATACCACACCAATACAATCAGAACCAAGCCTAAACTCCTCCAATCCTAAGAAAATCCAAGGAATGACGCATGTAACAAACTTTAAAACCCAAATATATCCTTCTTTTACCTTCCAAAATCTGCCATCCATGGCAAACCAAGAGGTAAGTCACTTGATTCTTGTCCACACAACTCCATCACACTAACCTTAAAGAACTAAAGTTTATCCCCTCAAAATATATTACGGAAAGCATGAGAATAAACCTATAAGGTGATACCTGGGAACACAAATGGAGATGGTCAAAGTCCACAATCTACGTCAGAGCTACAACTAGTTTGAATGACCTTCAAAACTTATAGTAAGAAGTCTGAAGAACAAACAGTTCCCACTGAATAATCCTCTTAAAGATGCTCTATTAACTAATGATGAAGCCATTATTAATCAAACTTGTGTATAATACTCCCGTAGAGTCGATCACCAAAAATTCCAACCAAATTAAAAATTAAAGTCAAAAGTAGAAGAACCATCATCGGGAGTTAATAGGCTACATTCTATAAACCTATCCATAATACATCTTAATTAAAGAAGACACAATTGATAGACAAGGAGTAGGCTTAGCCATCTTATAAATGAAACCCTAACTAAGAAAAATCATTCAAAGAAGGTTGCACAAAATCTCCAGAACTCCAGATATATCATAATCCTTATGTCTATATTCCAAGGCATCAAATCCAAATTGAGACCAGAAGTCCAATCTAAGGACAAATACTTAAACAGACCTTACTATCCAAATAAGACATATCCTTATTGGAATATGATGGAGTTAAAACCAAAATATAGTAGAAGAACAAAATCAAATAAATAACTTATTTAAATCACAAATAATCAACTCCATATCTGCTGGAGAATATGAACCACCAAAGCATACCTAAGAACTCTCCATGATAGCAAAGCAAACTAGTAATAGCGAAAACTCTAGCAACTCAAAGAAATGCAACCATAGTAGAAAATTGCTTAATCCAATTCTCCATCTTAGGAATGAATACTCAATTTACCAACTTAAGAATAAATCACAAGAAATATCATATGTCTCTACCTCTATTAACTCCACCAAACTAAAAATTGTATTCCAGAAAGAATAGAATGTCCAACTGCACCTAAATACTAGGATCAAATCTTCCACCAGGAGACAAACCCAACAAACATGAAAGGTAAATCCAAGGCTGTAATACCCCGATCGTTTCTTAAGCCTAAATCTATCTTTGGAGTGGATAGGGGTGGCTTCCAAAGTGACTGATGCTTATATTGTGTTGTATTTCTCTAATAAGCTTTTCATCGATACCAATTTCGTCGAATCCAACATCGGATAAGGAAGTTATGGCCGTGTTACTAAGAAATGTTTGAATCGCCTAGGACTAACGGTAGTTTTGAAGGATCGCAAAGTCCGTGGTGGACCGTCAATTATACCATAAATCCAAGGAAGTGACCCCCTTTTTTCTGGCTATCGTGCGACGGCCAAAATGGTGGGCTGCCAAAATTTGACAAATCGTCAAGAGGACCATCAAGTCGAGGTAGAATGTCCCATTTCTGGCCCCCCAACTGACTGACGATCTGGTGGACCATTAGTTTCTTGATGGATCATCACTTCGACCATCACATCGAGGAAGAATGTCCTAGTTTTGGCACTTGAGTGATGGACGATATGGTGGACCATTAATTTTTCTGACAGACCATTACGGACCTGATCGACAATTTTTTTAACTCATTTTTTAGGGGAATTTTGTTCATTTTAACCCATTTTTGTCTTGTATATATATATATATCCAAGTAGAGAAGAGAAGTTCATTTTTCTCCTTTCTCTTCCATATCCCTCTAGAAACTAGGGGTTCTTCCAAAATCCTAAATCAAATCTTCTCTAAGAAATTCAAGAATTTCCCAAAGATTTCACCAAGTTGTTCAAGAATTAAGTTCTCCCAGTTAAAGGCATCAAGAAACTTAGCTAAAAAGTGTATAAAAGAGTTTGCAATCAAGCTTGTTCATCTTAAAAATTATAATCCAAGGTATGTGGGATTTGAATAGGAACACTTCTTTCGTTTTTGTACCCAAAGATTTAATTTTTATTGAATTTCACGATTTTTGAAAAGTGGGTTTATACCCAAATTACTTATCAAGTATTTATTAGATTTGCACTAAACAAGATTGACATATATGACTACTTCATTGTCCTTTTTCTTAAATTGAGAATTTATGCTTTTGCATGAGAAGTTTGACTATTGAGAATATAGATTGATATTTAGCTTGAGGGTCAAGAACAAGTTCTATGATGTTTTCATAAAGTTTTGATAGTTCATATGATTTGATAAGCAAGTGTACTTGAAAATGAGAAAGACTATTTTGAGATTGAGTCGAGTTAGGAATCCAGAAGTTGATTATGATTCATTAATGAGATATATATTTATATTTTGGTCTTCATGATATACCCTTGAGTTGATGAAGGTTGATTTCATAACGCGTTCTGAGCTTAAGTCTAGGAGTAGTATTTAGCACCAAGCAGGAAGTGTGGGTTTAGTGCATCCTACTTCCCTAAAACTATGTGCCACCATAGGATTAAGATAAAGGGCCAAAGGCCAAGACAGTGATCACTAAAGTTAAGGTTCTATTTAGATGGGAAGGATAGAAAAGCTCTCTCCAACATGGACAAGACGTTAGACACTATGAAACTCACATGGTTTATGTCGGTTTTAAGAAAATCCAGAGTCTATTATAGTTAAGTTCTTGAGACACCAAGTCACTCTAAGTCTTAAGTCAAAGAGTTTCAAGTTGAGTCCAATGGTTTATAAGATTTATGAAGTATGTATTATGAATGATGATTTTTTTAGGTTTAGGTAACTCAAGCAAAGAGAGTCATTATTATCAGAATACATGATTTTTTTATACATTTATGATATTATCTAAATGTTGCCTGCACCCTCACATATTCAGTATATTCAAAAGTACTGATTCCCATAATCCTATGTGTTAAATATTTCCTCATGATGTAGGTTTAGGTGCTCAGTCTCGGCAGTGACAGTGATATTTGAGTACATTGATCTACCCTTTTGCAGTTAGTGAGTCCTCATGGTTCAAGGACCTAGGTCCCTAATTTTGTCATATTTGTAGATGGTTGTTTCCTTTTATTTCAGTGCAGCTCAGTTAGGGAACTGTCCCAAATGCTCCTTAGTCTCATGTAGTAGAGGCCTTGTCAGACTAGAGAACCAGTATGTACAGAACTATTGCATTTTGACTATGCAGGACATTATTTCTTTATACTCTAGTATGTTAATGACATGATTATTCTCCCTTATTACTGCATGATTATCATTATAGTGAGTTATAGAAGTAAAAACAGGCTTAGAGGGTTAGCTTAAGGCTGCATGTTGCCTTAAGCACTGTGTGACATCCCGAGATGGGATCTTGGGGCGTTATAAGCTTTGTATTAGAGCCTAAGGTTTAAGGAGTCGTATGGAGTTTGACAATCCATGTTATGTGGAGTCTTGATCATCAATGTGTAGTGCACCACATCTATGAGCAAAATGCTATGGGACCTTATAGGAAAAGTCATTTCTTTTTGTAAAAAGTCTATCGTGCCAATGACTATTTCTCTCTGACATTAATTTGTGCTCTCTTATGACAGAAAATGCCTCCTCGTAGAGCTCACAGAAATAATGAACGATCTCAATCCGTTGACCCCGTTAATGAGAATGTGTCGCACATAAAATTTTGGGCAGCTTTTCAGGCGCTGGCCCAGGCAGTTACAACAAATTCCCAAGCCAACACCTAGGCTACTATTCTGCCTCCTCAAGGGAATAATTCCACTGCAACTCGGGTTTGTGACTTTATGCAAATGAATCCACCTGAGTTCTATGGGTCGAAGGTAGGTGAAGACCCACAAATGTATTTAGATAAAGTGTGAAAGATCACTAAAATTATGCACGTGATTGAGGAGGAAAATGTTGAATTGGCTGCCTATTGAATGAAAGATGTTGTATATGATTGGGTGGAGATATGGAGGAAGAGTAGAGGGGGGATGCCGCTCCCATGACTTGGCAGTTATTCCAAGATGCGTTCTTAGATAGATTCTTTACCCTAGAGCTGAGGGTAGAAAAATTAAAAGAATTTATAAACTTGAGATAGGTCCCCATGATATTTTAGGAGTATTTTCTTAAATTTAACCAGTTATCTAAGTATGCTCCTAGTATGATGGCTGATTCTAAAACAAGTACGTGTAAGTTTTTGGCTGGTGCATCGGGTTATGTCGTGAAAGAGTGTAGATCCACTATGCTTAATATGGACATGGATCTTTCTAGATCAATGATACATGCTCAACAGATTGAAGTAGATAAGTTGAAAAAGAGAGAGTGAGTGAGAGAGAATAAGAGGATTAGATCAGGGCACTAGGGGTATAGTCAGATTAGATTTTCTAGAGAGATCCACCCACAGTTCCTGAGTCATTCTCTTATGCCATTTCCTTCATCAGCTAGTGCTCCCACACCCAAAGTCAAATAGGAGAAAGGTAATAGTCTACTGTGTTTGAGTCTCAGGACAGTATGAGAATAGACCTAACTATTCCCCGTGTGCTAAGTGTGGTAGGACGCATCCCGAATAGTGTATGGCTAAGCAGAGAGGCTGTTTTGGTTGTGGTATATCGGGCCACAGACTCAGAGATTATCCATATGCTAGATAGGTGAGTCATGATGTTTGTCCACAGAGTTAGGCTATTAGTACTCCAACCCCTTTAGTTCATCCTACTCCTCCTTAGGGTGCCTCATCTAATACTGCCGGTAGTCAGCGCCAGAATCATTTTTATGCTATACCACCCCGCCAGGAGCAGGAGGATTCACTAGATATTGTTAATGGTACGCCTCATGTATTTCATTTTGATGTGTATGTTTTGATGGACCCTGGGTCAAGGCCTTTCTATGTGACTCCACTAGTGGCCGTCAATTTTAAGATCAATGTTGAAAAGATTCCAGAGCCTTTTCTAGTTTCTACCCTAGTAGGTGAATCTATTATTGCTAAGCAAGTATATAAGAAGTGTCCTATCACTGTCCTATATAGATTCATGTTTATAGATTTGATTGAGCTAGACATGGTTGATTTTAACATTATTCTTGTTCTGAATTGGCTTCACTTTTGTTATGCGTCTATAGACTGTCGTACCCATGTATTTAAATTTCAGTTTCCCTATGAGCTACCGTTTGAGTGGTCCAGAAATTTATATCTCCTAAAAGTCATTTCATATCCTATCTTAAAGCTAGGAAATTGATATCTAAGGGTTGTATCTATCGTTTGGTTCGAGTTAAAGACACCAAGTCTGAGACTCTGACTATTCACTCTATTAGTTTTGTCAATCAATTTCTTGATATTTTCCTGAAAGATCTCCTAAGGGTACCTCCCTATAGAGAGATAGAATTCAAAATTGATTTTCTCCCTGATACACAGCGTATTTCTATTCGTCTGCATCATATGGTCCCTGCAAAACTTAAGGAAATGAAAGAGCAACTCAAAGATCTTTTTAATAAGGGTTTTATGAGTCCTAGTATGTCTCCTGTGGGTGTACCCATTCTATTTATGAGAAAGAAAGATGGTTCATTGCGCATGTGCATTAAATATCGTTATCTCAAAAAGTTTACAGTCAACAACAAATACCCTCTTTCTAGAATTGATAACCTATTTGATCAGCTGTAAGGTGCTAGTTATTTCTCAAAAATAGTCTTGAGATTCGATTATCACCAGCTTTAAGTTTGGGAGTATGATATTCCAAAGATAGCTTTTCACACTCTTTATGGTCATTTTGAGTTCCTGGTCATGTCTTTCGAGCTAATAAATCCTCAACTGCTTTTATGGACCTCATGAATCGAGTGTTCAAAAATTACCTGGATATGTTTGTTATTATGTTCATAGATGATATTCTTATATAATTTCAAAGTGAGAACGACCATGAAGATCATCTCCAAATAGTCTTGCAAACCCTTAGAGATTATCAACTATTTGCTAAACTTGGCAAGTGCGAATTTTGGATAAGGTCAAGTGTTTTTCAGGGTTATATTCTTTCTTCTAAAGGTATTCAAGTTGATTCTCAAAAGATAGAAGCTGGAAAGAACTATCCTAGACATATTTCCCCATATGATATTAGGAGTTTCTTGGGTTTAGCTGGCTACTATAATCGTTTTGTTGAAGGATTCACTTTCATTGCTTCTTTTTTGACCCGATTGACCCAAAATAAGGTTAAATTTCTATGATCTGATGTTTGAGAGAATAGTTTTCAGGAGTTGAAGATTCGACTTACTTCGGCCCCTAGACTGGCCCTTCCAAATGGTTTTGATGACTTTGTGGTGTACTATGATGCTTGTAGAGTTGGTTTGGGTTGTGTATTAATGCAGAAGCATAGGGTTATAGCCTATGCCTCCAGGCAGCTGAAGTTGCATAAGAATAATTACCCGACCCATGACCTCATGTTTACTGCAGTGGTTTTTGCCTTGAAAATTTGGAGACACTACCTGTACGGTGTTTATGTTGATTTCTTTATGGATTACAAGAGTTTATAGTATGTGTTTACTTAAAGAGAGTAGAACCTTTGGCAAAGGCGATGGTTAGAATTGCTATAAAACTGTGATATGAATGTGTTGTATCACCTGAGTAAGGCCAATATAGTGGTAGATGTCCTTAGCAGATCGTCCATGGGCAGTGTAGTGCTTATTGAAGAAGATAAGAAGGAGTTGGCCCACGAAGTGTATAGTTTGGCTAGTTTAGGTGTTAGATTGCTTAACTTAGCTGAGGGTAATGTTTTGGTTTAGAGTAGTTCAAAATCTTCCCTAGTTTCGAAAGTGAAGGAGAAACAAGATATGGATTCTCGTTTAATCGAACTGAAAGAGCCAGCTAAAGACCAAAAGGTGGAGGTCTTCTCCCAAGGGTGAGATGGTGTATTGATATTTCAGAATAGATTGTGTGTGCCTGATGTTGACAATTTATGGCAGAGAATTATGGTTGAAGCGCATGGTGGGCAATATTCTATTCACCCTGGTGCTACCAAGATGTACCGTAATTTACAGGAAATTTACTGGTGGAATGGTATGAAAAAGGATATAGTGAAGTTCGTAGAGAAGTCTTCAACTTGACAACAAGTTGAGATAGAACACCAAAGACCCGATGGAATGATGCAAGAATTTGGTATCCCTACTTGGAAGTGGGAGAAAGTGAATATGGATTTTGTGATTGGTTTACCTCCTCGACGTCATCATGATTTGATTTGGGTCTATTATTGATTTACATGATTTTGCAAATGGGTTTACACCCAAATTTCTTTATTTATGATTTATGAGATTTGAGTTGAATAAGTTTGATATTTATGATTATTTCACCATCATGTTTCTTATATTGAGAATTTATTCCATGAGTTGTATATTGTCATTACGTATTGATGATTTCTAAGGATTTAAGACGAGTGTCATGAGTTATGCCTTTCCATGAGAAATTTCACTATTGAATATATATTGATATTTGAGATTGAAAGTCAAGAATGAGTCCTATGATGTTTCCTTGAAGCTTTGATATTTGAAAATAATTCGGAAAGCAAATGTACTTGATATTGATAAAGATTGTGTTGAGTTGAATCGGGTTAGGAATCCACAAGATGTTTATGATTTGTAATGAGATATATATATATATATTTATGTTTTGGTTTTTAAAATAGACCCATGAGTTGATATTGATTAAGGTGAATTTCCTAACGCATTCTGAGCTGAGTCTGGGATGAGTATTTAGCACCAAAAGGGAAATGTGATGTTGCCCTAAAACTATATGCCACCGTAGGATTGATGTTGATAATTGTGGGTCAGAGGCTGAGTATGGGATTGTGATAACGAGATTGAGGTTGTACTCCTTGGAAAGACTATGGCACCCCCGCCAATATAGGGTTCTCTCTCTAGGAGGGTAAAACATTGGACTCCATGCGGCTAACATGGTCTAGTTATGTCGGTTATAAGAAACTCCCACATCCATAATGATCTAAGTACCATGAGTTACCGAGCAGTGTACGTCATGAGTCAAAGAGTTTGAGTTAAGTTAAATGATTTATGAGAATTATGAAGCTTATGATATTACTAATGACTTAAAGAAATGATGTTTTAGATAATTCAAGCGAAGAAAGTTATTATTGTCAGCATACATGATTTTCTTATATATTTATGATATTATTTTAAAATGTTGCAACCACCCCACATACTCAGTACGTTCCTAAGTACTAACTCCCACACTTTTTTGTATTCTATATTTCTTCATGATATAGGTTCAGGTGCTCAGTCTCAGCAGCGACAGTCATCTTTGAGTACCTTCATCTACATTTCTGCGGTTGGTGAGTCCTCATTGTTCGAGGACCTGTGTCTCTGATTTTGTCTTGTTAACAGATGGTTGTTTATTTTTTGTTCAGTACGAGTCAGTTAGGCATCTATCCCAATGGCTCCTCAGTCCTATGTAGTAAAGGCGTTGTCAGACTAGTGTACTAGTGTGTACAGAGATTTCAGTATTTTGTTTGTACAAGGCAGTATTACTTTATATTTCAGTATGTTCATGACATGGTTATTCCTCTTTATCTTAGCATAATTTGCACTATAATGAGTTCTAAAAGTGATTACAGGCTTAGAGGGTTAGCTTGAGGCCACGTGTGGCCTTGACCACCATGTGATGTCTCAGGATAGGTTCTTGGGGCATTACAATCTTGGTATCAGAGCATAAAGTTCAAAGAGTCCTAGGGAGTTTGACAAGCCATGTTACGTAGAGTCTTGATTATCGGTGCGTAGCGCACCACATCTATGAGCAAGATGCTATGGGATATTTTAGGAAAATTTGTTTCTTTCTTTTAAGAGTCTATCATGCCTATGATTGTTTCTCTCTGTTGTTAATTCATGCTCTCTTATGACAAAGAATGCCTCCTTGTAGAGCTCACAGAAACAATGAACGACATCAACCCATCGATCCTTTAGGTATGGCATTGTCCCATGCTAAATTTTGGGCAGCTTTCCAAGCGCTAGCCCAGGTGGTCACCGCCAACGCCCAAGCCAATACCCAGGCTACTATTCTACCTCCACAAGGGGATAATTCTACTACAGCTCGGGTTTGTGACTTTATGCGAATGAATCTACCTGAGTTCTGTGGGTCAAAAGTAGGTGAGGACCCATAAATATATTTAGATGAAGTTAGAAAGATCACTAAGGTTATGCATGTGACTGAGTAGAAGAGTGTTGAATTGGCTGCCTATCAAATGAAAGATGTTCCTTATAATTGGGTGGAGATGTAGAGGAAGAGTAGAGGGGAGAATGATACTTCTGTGACTTGGCAATTATTCCAAGATAACTTTTTAGACAGATTCTTTCTCCAGGAGGTGACCGAAACAAAATTAGAAGAATTTATGAACTTGAGGCAGGGCCCCATGACAGTTAAGGAGTATTTCCATAATTTTATCCAGTTATCTAAGTATGCTCCGGGTATGATGGTTGATTCTAGAACTAGTACGAGCAAGTTCTTGGCCAGTGTATCTGGTTATGTTGTGGAAGAGTGTAGATCCTGTATGCATAATAGGGACATGGACCTTTCAACATAAATGATTCATGCTCAACAGATTGAAGCAGACAAAGTAAAGGAGCGAGAGAGAGTGAGAGAGAATAAGTGAATTAAATAAGAGAAATAGGGGTATAATCAGACTAGATATTCTGGAGGGATCCTCCCTCAGTTCCAGAGCCATTCTCTTGTGCCAGCACCTTCATCAACTAGTACTCCTACATTAAGAATTAGTCCAAAGCAGGGTAGTAGTCCTACTATGTCCAGGTCCCAGGATAGTATGAGTAACAGAAATCATCCTCCCTCATGTTCGAAGTTTGGTAGAGACCATCCTGGTGAGTGCTTAGTTGGTCAGAGGGGTTGTTTTGGTTGCGGTAAGTTGGGCCACAAGTTCAAGGATTTCCCTTATGCTATATAAGGGAGTCGCGATGTTCATCCCTAGAGTCAGGCTGTTAGTGCTCCAGCCCCTATAATTCATCCCACTCACCTTCAGGGTGCCTCATCTAGTACTACAAGTGGTAAGCACCAGAATCTCTTTTATGCTAAACCACCCCGCCAGGAGGAGAAGCATTTACCAAATGTTATTATTGGTACGCATCGTGTATTTTATTTTGAAGTTTATGTGTTGATGGACCCTGGTTCAAGTCTTTCTGATGTCACTTCGTTGGTGGTTGTGAATTTTAAAATTAGTGCTGAAAAGATTTTCGAGCCTTTTCTAGTCTCTACGCTAATGGATGAATCTATTCTTGCTAAGCAAGTATATAAGAAGTGTCCTATCACTGTTCTTAATAGGGTCATGTTTGCAGATTTGATTGAGCTAGACATAGTTGATTTTGTTATTATTCTGGGTATGGATTGGCTTCACTCTTATTAAGCATTTATAGGCTATCGTACTCGGGTAGTCAAGTTTTAGTTTCACAATGAGCCAGTCTTTGAGTGCTCCAGAAATTCTGTATCTCAAAAAAGTCATTTCATATCCTATCATAAAGCTAGCAAATTGATATCCAAGGGTTGTATCTATCTTTTAGTCCAAGTTAAGGACACTAAGTCTGACACTCCAACTATTCCGTCTCTTAGTGTTGTCAATGAGTTTCCTGATGTTTTCCCAGAAGATCTCCTAGGGGTACCTCCCGATAGAGAGATAGAATTTAGAATTAATCTTCTCTCTGATACACAGCCTATTTCTATTCTCTGTATCGTATGGCCCCCGTAGAACTTAAGGTGTTGAAAGAGCAACTCAAATATCTTCTTAATAAGGGTTTTATAAGCCCAATGTGTCTCTCTAGGGTGCACCTATTCTATTCGTGCGAAAGAAAGATTGTTCATTACGTGTATGCATTGACTATTGTCAGCTTAACAAAGTCACATTCAAGAACAAGTACCCTCTTCCTATAATTGATGATGTATTTGATCAGCTACAAGGTGCCAGCTACTTCTCGAAGATAGATTTGAGATCCGATTATCACCAACAAAAAGATAGAGAGTGTGATATCCTAAAGACAACTTTCCCCACTCGTTATGGTCATTTTGAATTCTTGGTCATTTTCTTTGGGCTAACAAATGCCCCGACAACTTTTATGGACCTCATGAATTGGGTGTTTAGACCGTACCTAGGTATGTTTGCTATTGTGTTTATAGATGATATCCTTGTATATTCCCAGAGTGAAAATAACCATGCAGATCATTTTTGAATTGTCTTACAGACCCTTAGTGATCAGCAGTTTTTTGCCAAATTTAGCAAGTGTGATATTTGACTTCAGTCAGTTGTCTTTCTGGGTCATATTGTTTCTTCTGATGGTATTTGAGTTGATTCTCAAAAGTTAGAAGCTATGAAGAATCGGCCAAGACCTATTTCCCCCTTTGATTTAGGAGTTTCTTGGGTCTAGCTTGCTATTACTATCGTTTTGTCAAAGGTTTCTCTTCCATTATTGTTCCTTTAACCCGGTTGACCCAAAGAAAAGTTAAATTCCAGTGGTCAAATTCTTGCGAGAAGAGTTTTCAGGAGTTGAAGACTCGACTCACTTCAGCCCTTGTGATGACCCTGCCTAATGGTGTAGATAATTTTGTGGTTTATTGTTATGATTCTAGAGTTGGTTTGGGTTGCGTGTTCATATAGAAGGGTAAGGTTATAGCCTATGCCTCCAGGCAGTTGAAACCTCATGAAAAAAATTTTCTGACCCATAAGCTCGAGTTAGCTGCAGTGGTTTTTTCTTTGAAAATCTGGAGACACTATTTGTACGGTGTTAATGTTGATGTCTTTATGGATTACAAGAGTTTACCGTATGTGTGCACTCAGATAGAGTTGAATCTTTAGCAGAGGTGTTGGTTAGAATTACCGAAGGACTATGATATTAGTGTGTTGTACCACCCGGGCAAGGCCAATATAGTGGCAGATTCCCTTAGGAGATCGTCCATGGGTAGTGTACAATATGTTGTGGAAGATAAGAGGGACTTAACCCGTGAAGTGCATTGTTTGGGTAGGCTAGGTGTTAGATTGCTTGACTCAGCTGAGGGTAATGTTTGGGTCAAAAATAATTCAGAATCTTCCCTAGTTTCGGAAGTGAAGGAGAAGCAGGATACGGATTCTCGTTTGGTCGAACTGAAAGAATCAGTTAAAGACCAAAAGGTGGAGGTTTTCTCCCAAGGGGGAGATTATGTATTGAGATTACAGAAAAGATTGTGTGTGCCTAATGTTCATGATCCGAGGCAGAGAATTATGATTGCGGCGCATGGCATTCGGTATTCTATTTATCCCGGTGCTACAAAGATGTACCGCAATTTGTGGGAAATTTATTGGTGGAATGGTATGAAAAAGGATATAGTGAAGTTCATAGAAAAGTGTGCAACTTTCCAGCAGGTAAAAATAAAGCACTAGATACCTGGTGGTGTGATGCAAGAATTTAACATTCATGATGCAAGAATTTAACATTCATACTTGGAAATGGGAAGTGGTGAATATGGATTTCGTGACCGGTTTACCTCTCTCTCATTATCATCATGATTCTATTTGGGTTGTTATAGACAGGTTGACTAAGTTAGTATATTTCCTACCTGTACATACATCTTTCACCGCGGAGGACTATGCTAAGTTGTATATTCAAGAGTTAGTCAGGTTACATGGAGTTCCATTGTCTATCATCTCCGATAGAGATATTCAGTTTACTTCTTAGTTTTGGAGAGCCTTTTAGATGGAACTTGGCACCTAAGTTTATTTTAGCTTCACTTTTGATCCGTAGACAGATGGTCAAGCTAAGAGGAATATCCAGACTTTGGAGGATATGTTTAGAGCTTGTGTTCTTAATTTCAAAGGAAGCTGGGATGAACATTTGTCGTTGACTGAATTTTCTTACAACAATAGTTTTTATTCTAGTATTGGAATGGCTCCATTTGAAGCTTTGTATGGGAGAAGATGTAGATCGCCCATAGGTATAATACCCGTGCCTTTTCCTAGATAGAAATCATCTCAAGAATGCTAGGACTTACTTTTAAATGCAAATCTGTTTTTTCACATGTAGTATTTTTAAGATTTTCACTTTCTATTATGTGGGAAATTGAGTTGGCTTTCCAACGATACCAATTTCGTCCAAATCCGACATTAGACGAAGAAGTTATGGACATTTTAGTCAGAACTGTCAGAATCACCCAGGTGCGACGGCCCAGTTGGCGGACCGTCAAAATAGTGATGGACCACCACTTGGACAATCACTTCCAAGGCAGAAGGGCCCCATTCTTCTTAAGGCTTGACGGCCAACTTGATGGACCCTCAACATAGTGACGGACCACCACTTAGATCATCAAACCTATGCCAGTTGAGCCATATTCTGGATAAGGTGTGATGGACGAGTTGACGGACCACCAGATATTTGACGGACCATCACTCATACCGTCAACCCTTATCCAGTTAAGTCCATTTCTTGTCCAGGTATTTGATGGAACGTTACTCCTACAATCAACCCTTATCCAGTGAAGCCCATTTCTAGTCCACGTCTAACGGGTTAAATGATGGTCCACCAAGAGTCTGATGGACCATTATCCGGACCATCACACGCCATGTTCAGTTAATTTCTAGGTCGTTTTAATAGGTGTATTATTGTAACTTACCACTCATCTATATAAACCTAATTACACCCAATTTTAGAAACTTTTCATTATTCTTTCACCAAAAACAACTAGTGTTTCTCGCTAAATTAAATCTTCAAGATCAAGACTCAATCTTTTTCAAGAATCACAGGATTTCAAATCCTTCCAGTTCAAAGACATCAAAAACCTTGATTCAGGTATGCGTTGTAATCATCTATGGACCCCTTTCGATCATAGAGTTCAAGAACCATGATTTTAAATAAGAAACTTTGATTTCCTTGTTACTATGTGATGTTGTTCATGTCAATGACCATTGTTTAAACTTCAGAATATTATTTTAAGATGATTTCTATGAAGTATGTATATTTGTGGTTAAAACCCATGAAATTGGGTGGTTCAAGATGATTAATATTTTTGAGAAAACCTATGCCCAAGGTGTTCATGCAAGGTGTTTGTTATAATGCCTAGGATGCTAGAAGTCCATATTTACAAGATTTTATGATACCTAAATGAAAACTCCATATTAGCTATACACTCAATATTAATTCCATGCTATTTATGTGTTGCTATTGTTGTGGTGTGAAGCATGTGTGATAGTGGAATTATAGAACATGTACACGAAATGTGTCCATACTGTCCCTACCATGTTTGAGATGTTGAATAGACTCATGAAGTACACTATCCCTTACTTATGATATTATGAATTGTGGACTCAAATCTTGTGGTCTAGTCATGTCATGTGTGTCAGTTTTCTTCTATCGAGTACTGGGGATATTCATACCCGAAACCTTAGTTGTGTGCCTTGATCCATGTCATGTTGTCATGATATCTTCAGTCAAGCCATGTCCCATAGAATTCAGTCAGTCATGTTACTTAGGAAAACTAAGAAACCTCATGATCTCAGTCAATTATCAGTATTATCCCGTCAGTCAACAAAAATTCAGTAAACCTAGTTCATGTATAGTCAGTTAAGTCATGTTCAGTCTCTTCAAATAGGAGTAGGAGTTAGCACCGAGAAAAACCAAGGATGGGAACTCACCTTCTTTAGATGAAGGTGTGATTCTTAGAAGCTATCATTGCATTCCAGAACTATGTAGCCAGCATAGGTTGAGACATCAACACTGCCAGCTTGAGGGTTGATGGGGTGGACATTCGTCGTTCTCTATTAGGCACACTGCCTGAATTAAGGGTCACACACAGCATATTTTTACTCGTGGCACGGTATTGATACCTTTCCAATCAGTGCAGCGATTGGGCCCTAGTTCAGATACTTTAGCATACATGGGGCATGTCGGTTAAACAACCACCTCCCATAGTTTC
Source organism: Capsicum annuum (assembly GCF_002878395.1). Lineage (NCBI taxonomy): Eukaryota > Viridiplantae > Streptophyta > Magnoliopsida > Solanales > Solanaceae > Capsicum > Capsicum annuum. The sequence goes on from NC_061120.1 coordinate 120,891,296, forward strand.
AGACTCAGTCTCAGTAAACTAACTTAGACAGTTCTTCAGATATCCGTATACCAAGACTGTTAGATACAGTTAAAAAAACAGTCAAATCTCAGTTATAGTACGGAATTCAAATAGTTCCATCAGATTTAGGACTGTCAGATACAGTCCCTCATGCTATCCGAACTATATTTTTGTAGCCATGTATTAGCATACAGATTTATCTATCACGTACTCACGATCTCAGTTACTATAGATGTATGTTTTCACTCTTACATTCATATCAGTCAGTCAGTTAACATTATTCATACATGTAAACCCTTCGCATTAGCCTACCTCACTCGTATACACAGTACTCTAGTTGTATTGACAAATTTGCGCTATGGTGCTTTCTTTTTATGTTACACAATAGGTTCAGAGTCATGAGTTCTAGACCAGCAGTAGCAGTCGTATTCAGCACACAAAGTTGTAGTGAGTCCTCCTCATTCAAGGACGATATTACTTGATTTATTCATTTATTCATTTAATTAGTTTCCAGTTTACAGAGTTAGTTAGAGACATGTTCCTTCAAATCCTTATTCAGACAGTACTTAGAGGTTTTAAGATTCAGTTGTTTTGGGTATTTGCTACCCACATGGATATCTTGTTTTGATAGTTTCTTTATTTAGTTAAATCTTATGGCCTATTTTTTATGTTTTTCACTTTTTACAAGTATATTATACAGTGTACAGGTAAAGATATCAGTCATGGCTTAGCTTGTGGTCCGTAAGGGTCATAAGCACCTTATAGCATTTCGGTTCAGAAAATTAGGGCGTTAAAAACTTGGTATTAGAGCGTAAGGTTTAATAGTGTCCTAGGAAGTCTGAAAGCCGCATCTAGTAGAGTCTTGTACATGGTGTGTTGCGTGCTAAATTTATGTTAAGAGGCTATAAGATGTTTTAGGAATAGTTTCCTTTCTTTCATTACTCATGTCGTTTTATTGAGTATAATCTCAAGTTACACTCTCAGTCTAATCCATCCGTCTCTTATTTTAGAATATGCCTCCAAAGAAAAGAAACCAACCAGCTCCTCAGTCCGAACATCCTTTGGGCGAACATGTTTCCCTTACGGAGTTTAGGTCCGCATTCACCACACTTGCTCAGTCTGTGGCTGCCCATAATGAATGGCCACCAGCTATTCTGGCCAATCCAGTGGCAAATTCAATAGCAGCTAGGATTTGGGACTTCACCAAGATGAACCCTCTATCTTTCTTTGGGTCTAAGTCTGATGAATACCCTCAGGAGTTCTTTGACAAAGTCCAAAAGGTCATTGACATCATGGGTGTTACTTCTGTTCAGATTGATAAGTTAGCCATATATCAGTTGCAAGATGTGGCTCACACTTGGTACAAACAGTGGAAATCCGAGAGGGTAGATGGTGCAGATCCTATTGAGTGGGAGGAATTTGTCTTGCCTTTCTTAGTGAGATTCTTTCCCCAAGAGCTGAGGGAAGCCAAAGTTCTTGAATTCATCAACCTCAAGCAAGGAAACATGATGGTTAGGGATTATTCTCTAAGATTTACTCAGCTATCCAGATATGCCCCTCATGTGGTTGCAGAAAATAGGGCTAAGATAAGAAAGTTCATGTTAGGGGTGAACGATAGTATGGATAATGAGTATAGGTCTGCGATGCTGAACAGTGATATGACCTTAGCCCGAACCATGACCCATGCTCAGCAGATAGAGGAGCAAAAGTTTAAGACTAGAGAAAGGCAAAACAAGAGAGCAAGATCAAGCATTTTCAGTTTTGCTCCACCCAAATCTGAGGGAGGAAGCTGTTCATAGTTGTCCTAAGTCCTCATCTCTGGATCATTTTACAGCCAGTTCTTCAGTTCCTAAGTTCAGAGATTGTAACCAAGATAGAGCCACAGGCTCTGAGTCTCAGGGAAGTGTTAGCAGTGCCCGAACTAATCCCCTATGTTAGACCTGTGGTAAGAAGCATAAGGGTATTTGTAGGGCCGGTAGTGATATTTTTTTTGTATGTGGCATTCCAGGCCACAGGATCAAGGATTGTCCTTAGTCAGGTAAGCAGAAATATCTCCATTCCCCAGGTCAGTCCGATCACCCAAATCAGCAGGGTGTTACTTCTAGTGCTAATAGTGGGCAACACCCAAATAGACTATATTCTATTCAAAATCGACAGGATTAGGAAAATTCTCCTGATGTCATTACTGGTACATTACATATTTTCCATGTTCATATTTACGCTTTGCTAGATCCAGGTGCATCCTTGTATTTTGTTACTCCCTTTATAGTAGGTGATTTCGGAATCAATCCCAAAATTTTAGTAGAGCCTTTTCCAGTCTCTACCTTAGTGGATAAAACCACCATATCCCGACTGGTATACAGGAACTGCCCGGTTATGAAATTTTACAAAGTTACCTCAGGAGACTTAGTTTAACTAAAGATGACTAATTTCGATGTCATTCTCGACATAGATTGGCTTCATTCCTGCTACGCCACAATCGACTACAGAAATAGAATAGTTTAGTTCCAGTTTTTGAATGAACCTGTCTTAGAGTGGCAGGGTAGTACATCATCTTTCAGGGGTCAACTTATTTCCTACCTTTAGGCAGAGAGAATGATATCCAAGGGATGTGTTTATCATGTCGTGCATATTAAGAATTCTAGCTATGAATCTCCCAGTCTCGAATCAGTCACAGTGGTTAATAAATATTCGGATATCTTTCCCGAAGATCTTCCAGGCATTCCTCTGGAAAGGGAAATAGATTTTGGCATAGACTTTCTCCCAGATACTCAGCCTATCTCTATTCTGCCATACAAAATGGCAATAGTAGAGCTTAACAAAATAAAAGATCAATTGAAAGATCTCTCAGATAAGAGATTTATCGGGCCAAGTGTATCCCATGGGGTGCACCAGTCTTATACGTGTGTAATAAAGATGGTTATCTCAGAATATGTATCGATTACTATCAGCTCAACAAAGTTACGATCAGGAACAAGTATCCACTTCCCTGAATAGATGATCTATTTGACCAACTTCAGGGTGCCAGTTACTTCTCTAATATAGATCTTAGATTAGGCTATCATCAGCTCAGAGTTAGAGAATATGACATTATGAAGATAGCTTTTCGTACTTGGTATGGTCACTTCGAATTTCTAGTCATGTCCTTTGGTCTTACCAATGCACCTGTAGCTTTCACAACTTGATGAACCGGGTATTCAAGCAGTACATGGACATGCTCATCATAGTCTTCATAGATGATATTCTGGTCTACTCTCGGACAGAGCGTGATCATTCATACCATCTCAGAATTGTTCTTCAGACTCTTAGAGATCATCAGCTATTCGCCAAGTTCAACAAGTGTGAATTTTGGCTAAGATCAGTATCATTCCTTGGAAACATTGTCTCCAGTGATGGTATTAGAGTAGATCCTTAGAAAACTAAAGTAGTAAGGATTTGGCCTCGCCCTGGCTCTCCATCGAATATCAGGAGGTTCTTGGATTTGGCTGGCTATTACATACGATTTGTCGAGGGATTTTATTCTATTGCATCTCCTATGTCCAGATTGACTCAGAAGAAGATCAAGTTTCAGTGCTCAAATTCATGCCAGAAGAGTTTTCAGGAATTGAAGACTCAACTCATCTCAGCTTCAATTCTAACCCTTTCAGATGGTTTAGATGGTTTTGTTGCATATTGTGATGCATCCATAGTAGGTTAGGTTGTTTCCACATGCATCATGGTAAGGTCATACCCTACGCCTCCAGAAAATTAAATTCACATGAGAAGAATTATCCTACTCATGATCTTGAGTTAGCAATCGTAGTCCTTGCCTTAATGATTTAGAGGCATTATCTTTACGGAGTTCATGTAGACATCTTCACAGATCATAAGAGTCTCCAGTATGTCTTTTCTCAGAGAGATCTTAATCTTCATTAGAGATGGTGGTTAGAGCTCTTGAAGGATTATGACATGAATGTCCTTTACCATCCGGACAAGGCCAATATTGTGGCTAATGCTTTTAGTAGACTCTCCATGTGTAGTATTTCTCACGTTGAGGATAGCAAGAAGAAAATAGCTCAAGAAATCCATCAGCTTGCCAGACTAGGCATTCGCTTAGTTGACTCTTCAGAGGGTCGTGTATGTGTTTTGAGTAGTTCAGAGTCATCTCTAGTTTTCGAGGTAAAATAAAAGCAAGACAGGGGTTCTAGCTTTGTCAAGCTAAAAGAGTCAGTTCCGAATTAGAAGGTTGAGGTTTTCTCCCAAGGAGGAGATGGTGTTGTTCATTGTTAGGGTCATTTATACGTTCCAGGTGTAGATTACTTGAGGCAATGAATTCTTACAAAAGTGCGTAGTGCGCGATACTCTATTCATCCAGGGGCCACTATGATGTACCGCGACTTGTAGGAGATCTATTGGTGAAGTGGTTGAAGAGAGATGTTGCAGTGTTTGTGGCTAAGTTCTCTACATGTCAGCAGGTTAAGATACAACAATAGAAAATTAGTGGTTCCATGTAGGAGTTCACCATTCCTACTTGGAAGTGGGAAGAAGTGAACATGGACCTCGTGATGGGTTTACCTCACACTCGTTATCAGCATGATTCATTTTGGGTCATTGTAGACAGAATGAGTAAGTCATATCATTTCCTTCCAGTTCATACTTCTTACTTAGCCGAGGATTATACCAAACTCTGCATCAGGGGGTTGGTCAGATTACACGGTGTTCCATCATCTATTGTCTCAGACAGAGGTACCCAATTCACCTCTCACTTTTGGAAAGCATTCCAACAAGGTCTTGGTACCCAAGTCTATCTATGTACAGCGTTTCATCCTCAGACAGATGGTCAAGCAGAAAGGACCATTCAGACGCTTGAAGATATTCTAAGGGCGTGTACAGTTGATTTCAAAGAAAGGTGGGATGACCACTTTCCTTTGGTTGAACTTGCATAAAACAATAGCTATCATTCTAGTATTCAGATAGCTCCATCTGAAACTCTCTATGGTAGGAGTTGTAGATCTCCAATTGGTTGGTTCGAAGTTAGTGAGGCCTCAGTCATAGGTCCTTACTGGGTATTCGACGCCTTAGAGAAAATTTAGTTGCTCAGGGAGAGACTTTGGGCTACTCAGAGCCAACAGAAGTCTTATGCAGTTGTTTGTGGAAAAGATCTCAAGTTTCAGGTCAATGACTATATCTATCTTAAGATCTCTCCCATGAAGGGAGTGAAGAGGTTTAGTAAGAAAGGGAAATCAATCCTCGCTATGTCGGTCGATTCAGAATTCTTTGTCACTTCGGCAAGGTAGCTTATGAGCTCAAATTGCCTTCATATCTAGACTCAGTCCATCAAGTCTTTCATGTCTCTTTGCTCAAGAAGTGCATAGGTAACCCAACAGTTGTAGTTCCTATTAAGAGCATTGACATTCAGAATAGCCTCTCTTATGAAGAAATTACAGTTAAAATCTTAGACTATCAAACTCATCGATTGAGGAACAAAGAAGTCCCTCTAGTCAAAGTTCTTTGGAAAAATCAGTCTCATGAGAAAGCTACTTGGGAAATTGAATAAGAAATACGTACAAAGTACCCTTACCTTTTGTCCGCCAATTCGGATCAAGATCAAGGTAATAGTCCTTCTTAAGCTTATTTAGTTTCGCGTTCAGCATTCAGTATAAACTTGGTATCTATTGCCATTACATTCTCAGACATACGTTCATTTGTCGGTATAATATTTAACCATGCATCAGCTATGCATTCTCACCTTGAGAAACTCAGTTTATCAGATTGCTTAGTTACGTATTCAGGTATTAGTTTTCCATGCATCAGATATGCATGATCAGTATGCTATGTACAGTTTGTCAATCATGAGATCATTTTCCAGCTATTCATATTCAGATCATTATTTCCCCTCCCAGTCAGTTATATTCGAGGACGAATGTTCTCAAGGGGGAGATATTGTAATACCAATGCCTTTTCCAAGCTAGAAATCATCTTAAGAATGCTAGGACTTATGTTGAAAAGCAAATCTGTTTTTGTACATATAGTATTTTTGAGATTTTCACTTTCTATTACGTAAGAAATTGAGTTGGCTTTCCAACGATACTAGTTTCGTCCAAATCCAACGTCAGACGAAGGAGTTATGAACGTTTTACACAAAACTATCAAAATTGACCAGGTGCAACGGCCCAGTTGGCGGACCGTCAAAATAGTGACGGACCACCAATTGGACCGTCACTTCTAAGGTAGAAGGGCCCCATTCTGGTTCAGGCTTGATAGCTAAGTTGACGGACCGTCAACTTTGTGATGGACCACTACTTGGACCGTCAAAGCCATGCCAGTTGAGCCATATTATGGATAAGGTGTGACTGATGAGTTGACAGACCACCAGATATTTGACGGACCGTCACTCATACCAACCCTTATCTAGTGAGGCCCATTTCTGGTTCACGTCTGACGGGATAAATGACGGTTCACCAAGAGTCTGACGGATCATTAGCCAGACCGTCACACACCACAGTCTGTTTATTTCTAGGTCATTTTGATAGGGGTATTTTTGTAACTTACCACTCGTCTATATAAACCCAATTACACCCAATTTCAGCCACTTTTAATCATTCTTTCACTACAAACAACTAGGGTTTCCTCCTAAATTAAATCTTCAAGACCAAGACTCAATCATCTTGAAGAATCAAAGGATTTAAAATCCTTCCAGTTTAGAAATATCAAGAACCTTGAGTCAGGTATGCGTAGTGTTCATCTATGGACCCCTTTCTTTCATAGAGTTTAAGAACCATGATTTTAAATGAGAAACTTTGACTTCATTGTTGCTATGTGATGTTTTTCATATCAATGACCATTGTTTAAACTTCAGAATATTATTTTAAGATGATTTCCATGAAGTATGCATGTTTGTGGTTAAAACCCAAGAAATTGGATGGTTCAAGATGATTAACATTTGTTGACAAAATCTATGCCCAAGGTGTGTATGCAAGGTGTTTGTTATAATGCCTAGAATACTAGAAGTCCATATTTACATGATTTTATGATACCTAAATGACAAGTCCATATTAGCTATACACTCAATATGAATTCCATGCTATTTATGTGTTGTTATTCTTGTGGTGTGACGCATGTGTGATAATGGAATTATAGAACATGTACACAAAATGTATCCATGCTTTCCATGCCATGTTTGAGATATTTAATAGACTCATGAAGTACATTATCCCTTACTTATGATATTATGAATTGTGGACTCAAATCTTGTGATCAAGTCGTGTCATGTGTGTTAGTTTTCTTCTATCGAGTCCTGAGGTTATTTATACCCGAAACTATAGGTGTGTGCCCTGAGCCATTTCATGTTGTCATGATATCTTTAGTAAATCAACGTTCCATAGAATTTAGTCAGTCATGTGACTTAGGAAACCTCAGAAACCTCATGATCTCAGTTAGTTATCAGTATTATTTTGTCAGTCAACGGAAATTCAGTAAACCCAGTTCATGTATAGTCAGTTAAGTCATGTGCAGTCTCTTCAAATGGGAATAGGAGTTAGCACTAAGCGAACCTAAGGATGGGAACTCACCTACTTCAGATGAAGGTGTGATTCTTAGAAGCAATCCTTGTATTCCAGAACTATGTTTCCATCATAGGTTGAGACATCAACACTACCAGTTTGAGGTTTGATAGGGCATACATACGTCGTTCTCTTTTAGGGACAATGCCAGATTTGAGGGTCACTCACAACATGTATTTACCCATGGCACAGTATTGACACCTTTCCAATCAGGCCAGCAATTAGGCCCCAGTTCAGCTACTTTAGCATACATGGGCCATGTCGATTGAACAACTAACTCCCACAGTTTCAAACTCAGTCTCAGTAAAAGAAATCAATAGTTCTTCAAATATCCGTATACCAGGACTGTTATATACAATCAAATCAACAGTCCAATCTTAGTTATAGTATGAAACTTAAATAGTTCCATCAGATACAGTACCTCATGATATCAAAACTATATTTTTTAAGCCATGTATTAGCGTATAGATTTATCTATCATGTACTCGCGATCTCAGTTACTATGTATGTATGTTTGCACTTTTATGTTCATATCAGTCAGTGAGTTAGCATTATTCATGCATTAAACCCTTCGCATTAGCCTATCTCACTAGTATACTCAGTACTCCAGTTATACTGACACATTTTTGCTATGGTGCTTTTTTTTTATGTTACACCATAGGTTCAGAGACACGAGTTCTAGACCAGCAGTAGTAGTCACATTCAGCACACAGATTTAAAGTGAGTCCTCTCATTCGAGGACGATATTACTTGATTTATTCATTTATGAATTATTTATTTTTCAGTTTACGAAGTTAGTTGGATACAGGTTCCTTCATCTCCTTATTCAGACAGTACTTAGAGGTTTTTAGATTCACTTGTTTTGGGTATTTGCTACCCACATGGATGTTATGTTCTGATAGTTTTTTTATTCAGTTGAACCTTATGCAGTGTACAGGTACAAATATCAGTCATGGGTTAGCTTGTGGTCCTTTGAGGTCATAAGAACTGTGTAGCATTCCGGCTCAGAAAATTAGGGCGTTAAAATAGGTTGGTTCGAAGTGAGTGAAGCTGTTGTGATTGGACCTAATGCTATATTTGAGGCTATGAAGAAACTTAAGTTAATTTAAGAGAGGTTGAAGATAGCCCAGAGTCATCAGAAGTCATACTCAGATGTGAGAAGAAGAGCTCTTGAGCTTGAAGTTAGTTATATGGTGTACTTGAAGTTGATCAGAAGTCGTACGCAGATGTCACATCGAGGCAAAAAATTCCAATTTTTGCACTCGAGTGATGGACGATCTGGTGGACCGTCAAGAGACCTGATGAACCATCAGATCGATTGTCATAGGCCATGATCAGTGAATTTCAACTTTTTTAAAAGGGCATTTTGGTCATTTCCGCTGCTTGTTGCCTTATATATATACATCAAAGTAGTGAAGAGAAGATCATTTTCTCCTATTTCTCTCCAATTTCTCCAAGAATTTTATAGAAAACTAGGGTTTTCTCTCAACCCAAAAATCAAAAATCCTTCCAAGAAATTCAAGGATCATCCATAGATTTCTCCAAGTTGTCAAAGAATTAAGCTCCCCTAGTCAAAGGCATCAAGGATCTTAGCTTAAAAATGTAAGGAAAAAGTTCAAAACAAGTTTCTACATATCCAAAAATTATAATCCAAGGTTTGTCGGAATTGAACAAGAACACTCCTTTCGTTCTTGTGCCTAAAGATTTACTTTCTATTATTGATTTACATGATTTTGCAAGTGGATTTACACCCAAAGTTCTTTATTTATGATTTATGAGATTTGAGTTGAATAAGTTTGATATTTATGATTATTTCACCATCATGTTTCTTAAATTGGGAATTTATTCCATGAGTTGTATATTGTCATTATGTATGACGATTTCTAAGCGATTTAAGACAAGTGTCATAAGTTATGCCTTTCCATGAGAAATTTGACTATTGAATATATATTCATATTTGAGATTGAAAGTCAAGAATGAGTCCTATTATATTTCCTTGAAGCTTTGATATTTGAAAATGATTCAAAAAGCAAATGTACTTGATGTTGAGAAAGATTGTGTTGAGTTGAGTCGGGTAAGGAATCCAGAGCTATATATTTATATATATATTTATGTTTTGTTCTTTAAAATAGACCCATGAGTTGATATTTATTAAGGTTGATTTCCTAATGCATTCTGAGCTGAGTGTGGGAGGAGTATTTAGCACCGAATGATAAATATGGTATTTTCCCAAAACTACGTGCCACTATAGAATTGATGTTGACAATTGTGGTACAAAGGCCAAATATGGGATTGTGATAATGAGATTAAGTTTGTACTCCCTTGAAAGAGTACGACACCCCCATCAATATGGGGTTCTCTCCTTAGGAGGGAAGCTCACATGGTGTAGTTATGTTGGTTATAAGAAACTTCCACGTCTATAATGATCAAAGTACCATGAGTTACCAAGTCACTCTAAGTCATGAGTCAAATATTTTGAGTTGAGTTAAATGATTTATGAGATTTGTGAAGCATATGTTATTACTAATGACTTACGGAAATGATGATTTAGATAATTCAAGCGAAGAGAGTTATTATTGTCTACATGCATGATTTTCTTATAAATTTATGATATTATTTAAAAATATTGCATCCATCCCCACATACTCAGTACATTCCCAACTACTGACTCCCATACTCTTCTACATTCTATATTTCCTTATGATATAGGTTCAGGTACTCAGTCTCAGTAGCGACAGTGATCTTTGAGTACCTTCATCTATATTTCTGTGGTTAGTGAGTCCTTATGGTTCGAGGACCCGTGTCTCTTATTTTGTCTTATTAACAGATGGTTTTCTGCTTTCCGTTCAGTACAAGTCAGTAGGGGATCTATCCCAACGTCTCCTCAGTCCTATGTAGAAGAGGCTTTGTCAGACTAGTGTACCAATGTATACAGAGATTTTAGTATTTTATTTTTATAGGGTAGTATTACTTCGTGCTTTTGTATGTTTGTGACATAGTTATTCCTCTTAATCTTAGCATGATTTGTGCTATGATGAGTTCTTAATGTCATGACAGGCTTATATGGTTAGCTTGAGGCCACGTGTGGCCTTGAGCAAGATATGACATCTTCGGATAGGTTCTTGGGGCATGACACATATGTTCTTGATTTCAAAGGAAGTTGGGATGAACAGTTTTCATTGATTGAATTTCCTTACAATAATAGTTTTCATGATATTATTGGATTGGCTCCATTTAAAGGTTTGTATGGGAGAAGATGTAAATTGCCCATAGGTTGGTTTGAAGTGGGTAAAGCTACTGCGATTGGACCTAATGTTGTGTTTGAGGCTATGGAGAAAGTTAAGTTGATTCGGGAGAGGTTGAAGACAGCCTAGAGTCATCAGAAGTTGTATGCAGATGTAAGAACATGAGCCCTTGATTTTAAAGTTAGTGATTTAGTGTATTTGAAAATTTCACCCATGAAAGGGGTGAAAAGATTTGGAAAGAAAGGGAAGCTTGGTCTCCGATATGTAGGCCCTTACAGAGTTTTGAATCATGTTGGGAAAGAATCTTATGAGATTGAGTTGCTTGCAGAGTTGTCAGCTGTCCATCCTGTATTTCATGTTTCTATGCTCAAAAAATGCATTGGTGATTCTGTCACTGTTGATCCATCAGAGAGCTTTGACGTTCGAGATAGTCTTTCTTATGATGAAGTTCCAGTCGAGATCCTAGATTATCAAGTCTGAATACTAAGGAAAAAGGAAGTTCCCTTGGTTAAAATTTTGTGGTGAAATCAAATTGTCGAGGGTGCTACTTGGGAAGCAGAAGCAGATATGCGAGCCAATTATCCTCATCTATTCTCCACAATTTCAAATCAAGCCGAAGGTACTATTCTTCCTCAATTCAGTTGTGCATTAAGAAATATAGTTACTCTCTCTATGATTCATGCATTCTGTGCAGTACTCAAAAAATTAGAGTAAAGTAAGCCCTTTGAGTTGGTCGTTCCAGCTGTGCTTCCTCATTTTCTCTTGTACTTGACCTATCTGGCATCATTCAAGGATGAATTTGTCAAAGGGGGAGATATTGTAATACCCCGATCGTTCCTTAAGCCTAAATATATCTTTTAAGTAGATAGGGGTGGCTTCCAAAGTTATTGATGTTTATAGTGTATTGTATTTCTTTAATAAGCTTTCCATCGATACCAACTTTATCAAAATCTGACATCAGATGAGGAAGTTATGGCCATTTTACTAAGCGATGTCGGAATCGCCCAGGCCTGACGGTAGACCTAAAGGACCGCCAAGTCCTTTATGGACCATCAATTGTCCCATCAAGACAATGCAGTAACCCTTTTTTCTAGCCATCGTGCAACGGCCAAAATGGTAGGCCTCCAATGAGACCATCAAGTCAAGGCAGAATGTCCCATTTCTGGCCCCCCGAGTAATGGACTATCTGGTGGACCATCAGTTTCCTAATGGATCATCACGTCGAGGTAGAATGTCCTAGTTTTGGCACTTGAGTGACGAACGATCTTTTGAACTGTCAGTTCCGCTGACGGACCGTCAGTTCGACCGTTTTAAACCGGATCGACAATTTTTTTAACTCAATTTTTAGGGGCATTTTGGTCATTTCCTTCCATTTTGGTCTTGTAAATATATATATATATATATATATATATCTAAGTAGAGAAGAGAAGTTCATTCTTTCTTTCTAAAATCCTAAATCAAATCTTCTCGAATAAATTCAAGAATTTTCCAAAGATTTCACCAAGTTGTTCAAGAATTATGTTTTCCAAGTCAAAGGCGTCAAGAAACTTAGCTCAAAAGTGTAAAAGAAGAGTTTCCAATCAAGCTTGTTCATCATAAAACTCATAATCCAAGGTATGTGGGGTTTGAATAACAATACTTCTTTCGTTCTTGTGCCCAAAGATTTAATTTCTATTGAATTTCATGATTTTTCCAAAGTTTGGTTTTAACCAAATTACTTTATCAATGATTTATGAGATTTGAGCTAAACAAGATTGACATATATGACTACTTCATTGTCCTATTTCTTAAATTGAGAATTTATGATTTTCAATGAGAAGTTTTACTATTGAATATATATTGATATTTAGCTTGAGGGTCAAGAATGAGCTATGATGTTTTCTTAATGTTTTGATACTTGATATGATTTGATAAGAAAGTGTACTTGAAGATGAGAAAGATTATTTTTGAGATTGAGTCGAGTTAGGAATCCACAAGTTGATTATGATTCATAAATGAGATATATATTTATATTTTGGTCTTCATGATAGAGCTTTGAGTTGATTAAGGTGGATTTTCTAACGCGTTCTGAGCTTAAGTCTGGGAGTAGTATTTAGCACAGAGCGGGAAGTATGGGTTTAGCACATCCTACTTCCCCAGAACTACATGCCACTGTAGGATTAAGATTAAGGGCCAAAGGCCAAGACAGTGATCACTAATGTTAAGGTTCTACTACGATGGCAAGGATAGAAAAAATCTCCCCAACATGAGAAAGACGTTGGACTCCATGAAACTCACATGGTTTATGTCAGTTATAAAAAATCCCAAGTCCATAATAGTTAAGTTTCTTGAGACACCAAGTCACTCTAAGTCTTAAGTCAAAGAGTTTTGAGTTTAGTCCAATGGTTTATGAGATTTCTGAAGCATGTGTTATTAATGATGATTTATGGAAAACATGTTCAGGTAACTCAAGCAAAGAGAGTCATTATTATCAGTACGCATGATTTTTCTTATACATTTACTATACTATCTAAATGTTTTCTGCACCCCCACATATTTAGTACATTCCCAACACTGATTCCCATACTCTTCTGTGTTTTATATTTCCTCATGATGTAGGTTCAGGTACTCAGTCTCAGCAGCGATAGTGATCTTTGAGTACCATCATCTACCCTTCTGCAGTTGGTGATTCTTCATAGTTCGAAATACCATACACCCCATACACGCCATGTCAGATGAATTCCAAATATATAAAAAGATAAGTAAATTTAATTTTAAAGATATTATAATTGCCTATAACAAAAACCAATCAAACGAAACAAAACCTTTCCAAACTTTCCTAAGTCCAAGTACTCAAAACAAAGCCTCTAACAAATGAGTACCAATAAAACTTCGGGATATGCCCCCGACTCTGATAATGACAATCACAATGATAATGTTAATAGGAACTCTTCGTATCTAAATTATGGAAAGAAAATGATGAAATAATTAAGTCCTCCCAAGGAATGAAAGCTCACAATTTACCACCAAAGACTAATGAACCAAGCTGATCCAACTAACTTTACATAGGAACCACCCCTACATTGTGTGGTGGTGCAGCATCCAGACACGAGTAGTAGGTTAATAATAGCATATACTCAGGGATAAAGATAAAGTAATGACATCAATTCAAAAAAAAAGTCAAACAAATGCACATAACCATATCCAATTACATATATATATATATGTATATTAAATTCTCTAATAAGGAACAAGGCTTAAAATGTTTTTCAAAACCTTAACTTGGAATATGTAACTAAACCACTATAAATAGCAACAATATGCTATATGGTCCCCTTCTCTCATCGCCTAGTCTGGCCTTGGTGCGTGTAGCCGCACGAACCAAACAATAATCTTATATATATGCACATGGGGGACACGAACCAACCATAGTATACAAGGTTGACATAAGCACCTGATCATATAATATTTTATGAGAGACTCGGACCTACCTAATCATGAAATAATAATAAGGGGGACTCAAACCTCCTTGGTCAGTTTAACCTCTCAATCAGCAAATACAATTTCCAACATCGGTCCCTCAAACTTCCACCATCAAAATTCATCTACACAACCCTTATTAGAGCCCAAATTAAACTAGTGTGACACATTCCCATTCATTTAATCACATTCCTCAATAATACATATATTATTGGTTTCGTCATATAAATTATACTTTCAAGGTGACACGTCATGCCAAAACAATTTCCATTAACTCAGGGAGAATAACTCCCTTCATCATTAATACACAGTAGGCAATACTAACTTCCTTTATTCATTAAATTATACCATTGTATTTCAAAAACCTTTTTATATGGAATAAGTCAATTTCAAAATTTTCCATTATTCTCATAACTAAAACAAATTTCACATTCTGGGGTTGGGGATGTAACCACTTCAAAATTCATAAGCTTGGGAAAATCAGGGTTTCATAGTTCATTCACCATCCCCATGCACCTACATGTCCCAAACCACATTTAATCATAAAAATCATATCTACACCATGAGTAAATTATTCAATTTATAAATGTTAAAACAACCCCAACCCATATTTCAAAACCATCACAATAATTTTATGGAAAATAATTTAAATCATATGCTTTTACAAAATTAATAATGAGGGAAAAGTAACATGCCTCAATCACCGATAAGTACAGAAAGAAATTACCCTAGAAAGCATTGATTATCTCTCAACTTACAAGTTAGAAAAAACTTTCTTTGGTTACTAATCAATTGCTTGACACTTGAAAAAATCCAATGACTCCTCTCCACAAGTTAGAATCAGAAGAGTATGAGGAGAATCCTCAAGATTGAGAGAAGTTTGATGTTGAGATGTAAGAAGAGTGTGAATAAAAGAGGGGTAAGGGAAAAGGAAGCCGTGGGTAGTGAAGTTGGAAGGGGAAAGAAATTCTTGATTGTGGATATTGATTATGCCTTGTTACTTCCTAACCCAAAGGCTAGCATTTTGCCTAGCTTTGATTCTTCTTATGTATAGGTACAAGATAAAATGATATCCAAGATGGATCAAAAATTATATCCACACGAAAGCATGAGAAATGAACTAGTGAATCCTTTGACTTAGAGCTCTAAAAAGATGGACTGCACAAGCCAAACCCGAAGTGACTTTGGTACTCTAAACACTTCCTTGAACTTAAAATGTTGTGATTTAGTGTCTTGTGAAGTTTTTTTGGGTTTACAAGTGCATACCTATTTCCTTATTAACTCTTTGTTATGAATAATGATCGACTTGCTCTTAAAACTAATTCACTACTTGAACATGAGAATGGTATGCTTGAGTATTTATAAGTTATTGTTGATTCTTGTAATGTTAATCTTGATACTGAACATGATCCTTCAAACATGCATAGTAAATCCATGATACTAGTCTTTTTCATAGTGGTCTTATGTATGTCATAGTTGTAAGTAATGCCTTAATGATTGTGATCTTAGTAGCCTAATGAAAGGAGTGGGTCATCTTGGCTTATTCCCTTATCTTTTACTTCTATTTGATCCCGATGTACCTTTGGGATGTTCGTGGAGTAACTTTGGGTCCTGTGGATATCCTTTTGATGTTGATGCTATTCACTTCTTTTATATCCTTTGTTCTAAGTTTTGTATGTTAAATACAAAGGATATATAGATGTATGTCAAATGTGAACAACCTTGGCTTGTTAATGAGTATGGTCCTTTGAGCTTGTGTGATGAAAGCCATGAATTTAACATTGTTCAAGGTGACCATGTGTACGTTAAAATTATGTTTGGTATTTTGGGAAGTCATGGTTTAATCCTTAATTACAAGGGGTGGTTAGTTTTAGCCTATACCTATGCCTACTACTTCCCTTTGACCTCGGGGTACTTGTAAGATGTTGGAACTAGAGTTTTTGTTCATGCTCATTTTCTTTTAATGTTGATGCTATTCACTTCTTTGGTATATTTTATGCTATGCTTTTTATGTTGAATATCAAGGATATCTAGGTGTATGTTAAGTGTGAACAACCATGGATTTATGATATGAGTGTAGTACTAATGCTAACCCTCATACCAAGAGGATTGTATACTTACTTGTTTTGCCTTTTTTTTTGCAAGATCTGAATTTGAAGACAAATTCCTTTCAAGATGGAGAGGCTGATACAAGTATAAAGCGCACAAAATAGTACAAGGCATTATCAAAGGTTCAAGCTTCAGAATTGGCAAGTGTTTGGAGCCTTTTAGAGCCTTGTCAATTTGAAGGAGGAGAAAGGAACCAATACACTCAAGAGGCACCTCCAGTTAAGGGTATTGAAGACATTTACATACCAAAGGGACATCCCAGAGGAACCTACTTTCCCTTATTCATTAAGGGCATTTTTAACATTTGTTATGTGATAGTATAAATAGAAACTTTAGTGGTTATTTTCATTAGACTTTGATGAATTCATTAAGTATTACTCAAATTGCATTTTCTTTCCTCAGTGCATGGTTTGGAAAAGTCATCTTAGTGTAGGTCTTGAAAAAGAAATTGAAACTAGGGCCATCTTTGAGTGTGGAATCACTCTTGTTGACATTTTGTCAAGAAAGGTTGGTTCTTGGGGAAGGTGACTCCCTTTTTCTCTACCTATGAATGAAGTGTTATTCATCAATGGTGAGGTATCTTAGTGTACAATATACACTTTGGAACTAATCATTAGGGTTGGTGTATGTTTCATTACTATCTTTCGTTTAATGCAATTTTTTTCTCTTATTTTGTTTGAATTCAAGTGTCTTTACTTTTTCTCATCTTTCTTTAGTTGTTGATTTTTGTTTCTTTAGGCTTTAATTTTGGTTATAGGTTTTTGATAGCTATCAAACTATTCTTGGGACTATGCCTTGTTAGGGAAAAGATGTGCATAGGAATATGATAATTCTATGCAAGTTCTAATCATTGATGATGTGGTAGGCTTGGTCTAAAGTCCTTGAGGCTATATTTTGAAAAAACCAAAAAGATTTCACCTATTGGCTCTTTGGAGCACCTAACTAGTGCGTCAATCAAAATCACTCACAACCTCAATTAGGAACCCTTATTTCTAGGATGGTGACCAAGGGATAGTCAACCTCATATTAACCCAAATTTTTAAGATGGTGAAAATTCGCAAACTATGACCATCAATTGTCTACTATTTCCTTGGTTCCCACATCCCTTTTACATGGATAATATGGATTACTAAATTTTACCCAAAACCTTTCTTTCGAAGATGACTTAGAGATTTCTAGAGTTTGGAGATTTTGTAATACTCTGAGACTCTAACCAATAGTGCAACCATGAATCAAGCTCGTGAGAATTCAATTATTACATTTTGGGTTGTTTTCTGATCAAGGATGGTGTGTATTAAGGCCTTAAAGATGTCCTAACAATTGGGTGAATCAAAATATTCTTTACCGATTGAATTCTTAGGAAGGATATTTGTATAGTTAAATTAAAACGAGCATATCTATCATTATTCTTAGAATTTTTTCTCTCATTACCTATCATCATATAGATAATTGAATTATATTTCCAACAATATAAATTTTGTCAAATTCCAATGTCGTAGCAAGGCGTTATACCCATTTTACTCTAGCATATCAATCTGGGAAAGTCTGACGATGTTTCTGATAGGCTGTCATGTTTTTGACACCATTTTTGACAACGTCGTCACTTTCTGGTGACATTTCTGATGATGTCATCAGCCTTAGGCAGAAAATCAAAAATTTGACCCTTTTGTGATGACATTTCGTGACGGCCTATCACGAATTTGAAGGCCTATCACGGATGTCATCAGCCATTATTTTTAGCAAGTAAGGGGCATTTTTAAAAGGTTATTTTGGTCTTTTCCATCCATTTTTACCCTTTATATATATCCAAGTAAAGAAAAAAACTCCATTCTTCTTTGATTTTATCAAGAAAACTAGGGTTTCTCTCTCAAAATTCAATCCAAATCTTCCAAGAACTTTAAGAATTCAACAATAAATTTCACAAACTGGCTCAAGATTCAAAGTACCCAAGTCAAAAATATCAAGAACCTAACTCAAGAAGTGGAAAAGAAGTCTATAACAATTTTCTTCATTACAATTCATAATCAAGATATATGGGGTTTGAACAAGAACACTCCTTTCGTTCTTGTGCCTAAAGATTTAATTTCTATAATTGATTTACATGAATATGGAAAATGGAATTACACTCAAAATTCTCCATTAATGATTTATTCGATTTAAGTTGACTAAGTTTGATATTATGATATATTGTCCATCATATTTTTTGAATTGAGGGTTTATGCTATGAGTTGAATATTCTTATTATGACTTGATGATTTTCGAATGAGTTAAGATAAGAGTCATGATTTAAGCCTTCCATGAGAAGTTGATTTTTGAATACATATTGATATTGAACTTGAGAGTCAAGAATGAGTCCTATGATATTTCCTAACTTTTGAGTCGAGTTAGGAATCCATAAGATGTTTATGATTTACTAACGAGATATATATTTATATTTTGGTCTTTAAAATAGACCCATGAGTTAATATAGAGGAGGTGGAATTCCTAACACATTTTGAGCTGAGTCTGGAATGAGTATTTAGCACCAAGCGGGAAATATAGAATTGCCCCAAAACTACGTGCCACTGTAGGATTGATATTGATGATTTTGGGCCAGAGGCCGAGTATGGGATTGTGATTGAGAAATTGAGGATGTACTCCTTGGCAAGAGAGAAATACCCCCGCCAATATGGGGTTCTCTCCTAAGAAGGCCAAAATATTGGACTACATACGGCTCACATGGTGTAGTTATGTTGGTTATAAGAAACTCGCACATCCATGATGATCTAAGTACATTGAGTTACCGAGTCACTCTAAGTCATGAGTCAGAGTTTGAGCTAAGCTAAATGATTTATGAGATTTATGAAGAATGTGTTATTACTGATGACTTATGGGAATAATGTTTCAGCTAATTCAAGTGAAGGGAGGTATTATTTTTAGCATGCATGATTTTCTTATAAATTTATGATATTATTTAAAATGTTGCATCCACCCCCACATACTCAGTACCTTCCCAAGTACTGATTCCCATACTCTTCTATGTTCTATATTTTCTTGTGATGTAGGTTCAAGTGCTCAGTCTCACCAACGATAGTCATCTTCGAGTAACTCCATCTACATTCATACAGTTGGTGAGTCCTCATGGTTCGAGGACCTATGTCCCTGATTTTTGTCTTGATATTAGAGGATTTTTTATTCCCAGTTCAGTATGAGTCAATTAGGGATCCGTCCCAATGGCTCCTCAGTCTTATGTAGTAGAGGCTTTGTCAGGCTAGAGTACCAGTATGTACAGAACTTCAGTATTTTGATTGTACAGGATAGTATATCATCATATTGCAGTATGTTTATGACATGAATATTCTTCTTTATTATAGCTTGATTATTTTCATAGTGAGTTATAGAAGTGATGACAGGCTCATAGGGTTAGCTTGAGGCCGCATGTGGCGTTAAGCACCATGTGACATCTTGGGATGGGATATTGGGGCGTTATAAGCTTGGTATCAAAGCCTAAGGTTTAAAATAGTCCTACGGTGTCTGTCAAACCGCGTTACAAAGAGTCTTGATCTTTGGTATATAGCGCACCACATCTATGAGCAAGAGGTTGTAGGACACTTTAGGAAAATTTATTTCTCTCTTTCAGAAGTCTTTTGTACCTATGATTATTTATCTCTGCTATTAATTCGTGCTCTCTTAGATGGTGACTCATGCCGAATTTTGGGAAACTTTTCATGCACTAGCCCAGGAAGTTAGCGCTAATGCTCAGGCCAATGTTCAGGCCGTTGTTTCACCTCCGCAAGAAGGTAATTCTGCAGCAACTCGAGTTAGGGATTTTATGCGGATAAATCTGCCAGAGTTTTATGGGTCAAGGGTAGGTGAATACCCCCAGATGTATCTTGATGAGGTGAAAAGGATCACCCAAATTATGCATGTAATGGAGGAATAAAGTGTGAAGCTAGCTTCCTATCGCTTGAAATATGTTGCTGATGATTGGGTGGAGTTATGGAAAAGAGTAAAGGGGAGGATGCTGCTCCCATGACTTGGCAGTTGTTCTAGGATATGTTATTAGACCGATTCTTTCCCTCGGAGCTGAGGGAAGCAACACGAGAAGAATTTATGAACTTGAGACAGGATCCATGATAGTTAAAGAGTATTATCTTAAATTCAACTAGTTGTCTAAGTATGCTCCCAGTATGATGGCTGATTCTAGGACCAGTATGAGTAAGTTTTTGATAGGCATATCGATTTATGTTGTGATAGAGTGTAGGTCCTCAATGCTCAATAGGGACATGGATTTTTCTAGATTAATGATACATACTTAGTAGATTGAAGCAGACAAGGTGAAAGAGAGAGAGAGTGAGAGGGAATCAGAGAGTCAAATAAGAGTAGCAGGGGTATATTAAGAGTAGATTTTCTGGTGGGATCTGCCCTCAATTTCAGAGTCGTTCTTTTGTGCCAGCACCGTCATCAGCTAGTGCTCCCGCATCCAAAGTCAGGAAGGAGTTGGGTAATAGACCTATTGTTTCCAGATCTTAGGATAGTGTGAGTAAAAGACCTCATCCTCCTCTATTTCCAAAGTGCGCTAGGGACCATCCAGGTGAGTGCTTAGTCGGTCAGAGGGGTTGCTTTGGTTGTGGTAAGTTGGGCCACAAATTCAGGGATTTTCCATATGCTAGACAACTAAGCCATGATGTTCATCCCCAGAGTCAGGTTATTAGTGCTCCAACACCTTTGGTTCGTCCTACTCCTCCTCAGGGTGCCTAGTATAGTACTACCAGTGGTCAGTGCCAAAATATCTTTTATGCTATACCACCCTACCAGGAGCAATAGGATTTACTAGATATTATTACTGGTATGATCCATGTATTTCATTTTGATATGTATGTATTAGTGGACCCTGGGTCATGTCTTTCTTATGTGACTCCGTTAGTGGCTGTTAATCTTGAGATCAATGCTGAAAATATTTCTGAGCCTTTTTTAGTTTCTACTCTAGTCGGTGAACCTATTATTACTAAGAAATTATATAAGAAGTCTCATATCACTGTCCTTCACAGAGTAATGTTTGTAGATTCGATTGAGCTAGACATGGTTAATTTTGAGATTATTGTGGGTATGGATTGACTTTACTCTTGTTATGCATCTATAGACTGTCGTAGCCGTGAAGTCAAGTTTCAGTTTCTCAATGAGCCAGCGTTTGAGTCATCCAGAAAATCTATATCTCCCAGGAGTCATTTCATATACTGTCTTAAAGCTAAGAAATTGATATCCAAGAGTTGCATCTATCATTTTGTTCGAGTTAAAGATACTAAGTTCGAGACTCTAACTATTCAGTCAATCAACATTGTTAATCAATTTTGCGATGTTTTTTCTAGAAGATCTCCCAGGGGATTCTCTTGATAGAGAGATAAAATTTGGAATTGATCTTCTCCCCGACACACAGCATATTTATATTTCTCCATATCGTATGGCCCCTGTAGAACTTATGCAGTTGAAAGAGAAACTAAAAGATCTTCTTGATAAGGGTTTCATAAGGCCTAGCGTATCTCCTTGGGGTGCACCCGTTCTGTTCTGCAAAATAAAAATGGTTCATTGTAGATGTACATTGACTATTGTCAGCTTAACAAGGTCACAGTCAAGAACAATTACCCTCTTCCTAGAATTGATGACCTGTTTGATCAGCTACAAGGTGTCAGTTACTTCTCGAAAATATACTTGAGATTCAGTTATCACCAGCTTAAATTTAGGGAGTGTGATATTCCAAAGACAGCTTTTCACACCCGATATGGTCATTTTGTGTTCTTAGTCATGTCCTTTGGGATAACAAATAACCCAGCAGCTTTTATGGACCACATGAATTGGGTGTTCAGATAGTTCCTGGATATATTTGTTACTGTGTTCATAGATGATATTCTTGTATACTCCCGAACTGCTAACGACCATGCAGATCATCTCTGAATAGTCTTGTAAACTCTTAGAGATCATCAACTATATGCCAACTTTAGAAAGTGTGAATTTTGGCTAAGGTCAGTTGCTTTTCTGGGTCATATTGTTTCTTCTGAAGGTATTCAAGTTGATCCTCCAAAGATAAAAGTTGTGAAAGATTAGCCTAGACCTATTTCCCCATCTAATATTAGGAGTTTCTTGGGTCTAGTTGTCTACTACCATCATTTTGTTGAGAGTTTCTCCTTGGACTCAGTTTACCTAAAAGAAAGTTAAATTCCTGTGGTCTAATTCTTGCGAAAAGAGTTTATAGGAGTTGAAGACTCGACTCACTTTGGCCCCTGTGTTGACCCTTCCAAATGGTGTAGATGATTTTGTGGTGTACTGTGATGCTTCTAGAGTTGGGTTGGGTTGTGTGTTAATGAAGAATGGTAAGGTTATAGCCTATGCCTTCAGATAGTTGAAACTGCATAAGAAGAACTACCCGACCCATGACATCGAGTTAGCTGCAATGGTTTTTGCTTTGAAAATCTGGAGACACTATTTGTACGGTGTTTATATTGATTTCTTTATAGATCACAAGAGTTTGCAGTATATGTTTACTCAGAGAGAGTTGAATCTTCATCAGAGGCGATGGTTAGAATTGTTAAAGGACTGGCGATGGTTAGAATTGTTAAAGGACTATGATATGCATGTGCTGTATCACCCGAGCAAGGCTAATGTAGTGGTAGATGCCCTTAGCAGGTCATCCATGGGTAGTGTAGCACAGGTCGAGGAAGATATGAAGGAGTTAGCTCGTGAGGTGCATCGTCTGGCTAGGTTAAGAGTTAGATTGCTTCATTCAGATGAAGGTAATGTTTGGGTCCAGAGTAGTTTCGACTCTTCTCTAGCTTTTGAAGTAAAGAAGAAGCAAGATATAGATCCTAGTTTGGTTAGACTGAAGGAGTCAGTTGAAGACCAAAAGGTATAGTTTTCTCCCAAGGGGGAGATGGTGTATTGAGATTTCAGAATATATTATGTGCGCCTGATGTTGAAGATTTAAGGCAAAGAATTATGGCTAAAATGCATGGCGCGTGATATTCTATTCATCCAGGTGCTACCAAGATGTACCGCAATTTGTGAGAAATCTATTAGTGGAATGGTACGAAAAAGGATATAGCAAAATTCGTAGAGATGTGTACAACTTGCCAACAGGTTAAGATAGAACACCAAAGACCCGGTGGAATTATGCAATAATTCAGTATTCTTACTTGGAAGTGGGAGGAAGTAAATATGGATTTTGCTAATAGTTTACCTCCTCCTCGAAGTCATCATGATTTGATTTGGCTCATTATAGACAGTTTGACTAAGTCCGCGCATTTCTTGCTAGTGTATATATCTTTCACTGCTGAGGACTATGCTAAGTTGTACCTTCAAGAGTTAGTCAGGTTGCATGGAGTTCATTTGTCTATTATCTCCGACAGGGGTACTCAATTTACTTCTCTTTTTTGGAGGGCTTTTCAGAAGGGTCTCGGTACCTAAGTTCATCTTAGCTCCGCTTGTCATCCACAGATCGATGGTCAGGCTAAAAGGACCATCTAGACCTTGGAGGATACGTTGAGGGCATGTGTTCTCAATTTTGAAGGGAGTTGGGATGAAAATTTGCCATTGATTGAATTTTCTTTCAACAACAGTTTTCATGATAGCATTGCGATGGCTCCATTTGAGGCTTTATACGGAAGGCGATGGAGGTCACCCATAGGTTGGTTTGAAGTGAGTGAATTCGCCATCAGTGGACCTGATGCTGTATTTGAGGCTATGGAGAAAGATAAGATGATTCGGGAAAGGTTGAAGATAGACCAAAGTCGTCAGAAGTCATATGCAGATATGAGAAGAAGAGCTCTTGAGTTTAAGGTTAATGATCTGGTATACTTGAAGATATCAGCCATGAAGGGGGTGAAAAGATTTGGTAAGAAAGGGAAGCTTATTCCCCGATACGTTGGCCCTTATAGAGTTTTCTATCGTGTTGGGAAAGCAGCTTATGAGATTGAATTGCCTGCCGAGTTGTCCACTGTCCATCCGGTCTTTCAAGTTTCTATGCTCAAGAAGAACATTGGTGATTCTGTTGTTGTTGTTCCGTCAGAAAGTTTTGGTGTTCATGATAGCCTTTCGTATGATAAATTTCCGATTGAAATGCTATATTATTATGTTCGTAGACTAAGAAATAAGAAAGTTCCCTTGGTCAAAGTTCTGTGGCGAAATCAATCAATCGAGGGTTTTACTTGGGAAGCAGAGGCAGATATGCGAACCACATACCCTCATCTCTTCTCCGCAAGTTCAAATCATGCCTAAGGTACTATTCTTCCTTAATCCAGTATCCTTCTAATCCAGTTTATTCAGCTATATAGCTATTCTCTCGATGATTCATGCATTTTGTGAACTACTCAAAAGTTTAAAGCGAAGTAAACCCTTTTAGTTAGTCGTTCCAGCTATACGTCCTTATTTTCTCTTCTTCTTGGCCTATCTACCAACATTCCAGGACGAACGTTTCCAAGGGGGAGATATTGTAATACCCCGAGACTCTAATCAATAGTGAAACCATAAATCAAGCTCATGAGAAATAAATTATAATTTTTAAGTTATTTTCTGATCAAGGATGGTATTAAGGCTTAAAGATGTCCTAATAATTGGGTGAATGAAAACATTCCTTACCGATTGAATTCTTGGGAAGGATATTGGTATAGTCAACTTCAAATGAGCATATCTCTCATTATACTTCAAATTTTTGATCTCATGAGCTATCAACAGATATATAATTAAATTAATTTTCCAACGATACCAATTTAACCAAAATCCGATATCGGAGCAAAGAGTTATACCTATTTTACTCCAGTATATCAATCTGGAAAAGGTTGATGACGTTTTTGATGGGATGTCACGTTTTTGATGCCATTTCTGACGACGTCGTCACTTTCTGATGATATTTCTAATGACATTGTTATCCTTAGGCAGAAAATCAAAAATTCGACCCTTTTGTGACGACATTTCATGATGGCCTATCATGTGTCTGACGGCCTGTCACGAATGTCGTCAACCATTTTTTTTCAGCAATTAAGGAGCATTTTTAAAAGGGTATTTTGGTGTTTTCCACCCATTTTGACCCTCTATATATATCCATGTAAAGAAGAAAACTTCATTCTTCTTCCATTTCATCAAGAATACTAGGGTTTCTCTCTCAAAATCCAATCCAAATCTTCCAAGAACATCAATAATTCAACCATAAATTTCACAAATTGGTTCTAGAATCAAGGTACCCAAATCAAAAACATCAAGAACCCTAACTCAAGAAGTGGAAAAGGAGTCTATAACAAGTTTCTTCATTCCAATCCATAATTAAGGTATGTGGGGTTTGAACAAGAACACTCCTTTCGTTCTTGTGCCTAAAGATTTACTTTCTATTATTGATTTACATGAATTTTCATAGTGGAATTACACTCAAAATTCTTTATTAATGATTTATGAGATTTGAGTTGATTAAGTTTGATAGAATGATATATTTACCATCATATTTCTTGAATTGAGGATTTATGCTATGAGTTGAATATTCTTATTATGAATTGATGATTTTCGATTGAGTTGAGATAAATGTCATGATTTAAGCCTTCCATAAGAAGTTGATTATTGAATACATATTGATATTGAACTTGAGAGTCAACAATAAGTCCTATGATGTTTCCTTTAAACTTTTGATATTTGAAATGATTTGATGAGCAAATGTACTTGATGTTGAGAAAGATTGTGTTGAGTTGAGTCGATTTACGAATCTACAAGATGTTTATGATTTACAGATGAGTTATATATTTATGTTTTGGTCTTTATAATATACCCATGAGTTGATATTGATTAAGGTGGATTTCCTAATGCGTTTTGAGCTGAGTCTGGGAGGAGTATTTAGCACCGAGTGAAAAATATGGTATTTCTCCGAAACTGCGTGCCTCCGTAAGATTGATATTGATGATTATGGGCCGGAGGCCAAGTACGGGATTGTGATTGAGAAATTGAGGTTGTACTCCTTGTCAAGAGTACGACAACCCCGCCAATGTGGGGTTCTCTCCTTAGGAGGGAAAAATGTTGGACTCCATGCGGTTCACATAGTGTAGTTATGTCGGTTATAAGAAACTCCCACGTCCATAATGATCTAAGTACCTTGAGTTACCGAGTCACTCTAAGTCATGATTCAAAGAGTTTGAGTTGAGATTTATGTGATTTATGAAGCATGTGTTCTTGCTGATGACTTATCGGAATAATATTTCAGATAATTCAAGAGAAGGGAGGTATTATTGTCAGCATGCATGATTTTCTTATACATTTATGATATTATTTAAAATGTTGCATCCTCCCCCGCATACTCAGTACACTCCCAAGTACTGATTCTCATACTCTTCTGTATTCTACATTTTCTCATGATATAGGTTCAGGTGCTCAGTCTCAGCAGCGACAGTGATCTTCGAGTACCTCCATCTACATTTGTACAGCTGGTGAGTCCTCATGGTTTGAGGACCTATGTCCCTGAATTTTGTCATGATAGTAGAGGGTTGTTTACTCCCAGTTCTGTACGAGTCAGTTGAGGATCTGTCCCAATGGCTCCTCAGTCTTATGTAGTAGAGGATTTATTAGACTAGAGTACCAGTATGTACAGAATAGTATCTATTTGTATTCTAGTATGTTTATGACATGACTATTCTTCCTTATTACCGCTTGATTATTGTCATAGTGAGTTATAGAAGTGATGACAGGCTCAGAGGGTTAGCTTGAGGCCGCGTGTGGCCTTAAGCACCGTGTGACGTCTTGGGATGGGATCTTCGGGCGTTACAGTTTTCAGCAATCAAATCCATGTGGATATTTGGGGATTTCACCTACAAATCCCAACCAATTTAATAGGTCAATAGAAGAACCAATCATCAACAAACTAGAATCTATACAAATATGTTACAACCCACATACATTTGTACCCTAATCAATCACAACCCCATGATGTAAATCTAGTAAATCATAATGATAATAAACACAAATAAACCAATATTTCCATCAATATTATCCACAAGAATATAAAGAGATGGCAAACCACATATTAGAATCTAATGAAACTTCAATGGGTGATGCCAAATCTAAATTTCAAAGTCTCTCTAGTGTCTTCTTATCTCAAGATTAGTACAGATTTAGCTACAAGCTCAAAGAAATTGCAAAAACCCTAAATAAGGATGTGAGGTAGGGTTGTGGAATGGTTGAATCCTCTATTGGATTAGGGTATGAGTCTTTTTTTATTTGGCAAATTTGGGACAACTTCGTGCATTTGTAGTTTTTCCCTTATGCTGAAATCCCGCTAGGCAACGATCGTGGTGTCTTTAACGCAACCGTGGTACAGCGACCATAGGTAATTCCACGCGATACCAGCACTTTGACGTACTTGACTCAGCGCGATTGCGAGCTGACGCCCGTGATCACAATAACTATGGCCATGTTCTGCTCCCGGTCTTCAACTTTAGTTCTTTGCTTCCTGTTGTTCCTTTTGTAGATCCAATCCACATCTTTTCATGTTATCACTTTTGTACCTGAAAAATGTAGATATTAGTATCTTCAATCACAATTATGTCTCAATTATTCATTCTAAACAAGGTAACATGAGAAAATGATGAGTACGAATTAGTGGTAAAATCACCACTCATCAACATAGCATATAAATGCTGATCTTTTAAGGTTTTCAATATGATACGAAGGTGTTCAACATGATCTGCCTCACTCTTAGAATTCACCAAAATATCAGCTATAAACACAATGATGGATAAATCTAGAAAACAACGAAAAACCCTATTTATCATGTCCATGACAACACAATGAACTTATAATGACCGTGCTGGATTTGGAATGTAGTCTTAGGGATATCTATATCCCTAATCCCTGGCTGAAGATAACCATACCTAATATCAATCTTAGAGAAACATTTAGCACCTGATACTGCTAAAACAAATCATCAATCCGAGGAAGTGGATACTTATTCTTGACTATGACCTTATTCAGCTGACGACAATAAAAATACATCCTTAGGGAACCATCCTTCTTATGCACGAACAAAATAGGCGCACCGCATAGAGATATAATAGGATGGATAAAACCTTTATTTAGGAGGTCCTTCAACTGCTCCTTTAGCTCCTTCAATTTAGCTGGAGCCTTTATATAATGAGGGATAAAGATAGGGCGGTGTTCGAAACAATATCAATCCCAAAATAATCTCCCTAACAAGGGGGATACCAAAAAGATCGTCAGGAAAAATCTCATGAAATTCACTAACTAAAGGAATGGATTGTAATGAAGAACCCTCTGAGTTAGAATCTTTTAACTTAAACAAATAATATAGACATTCCTTGCAAATCAACTTTTGAGATCAAGATATGACATGAACCTTCCCTTAGGCACTAGAGAACACCCTTCCCACTTAATGGCTGACTCATTAGGGAATTTAAACATAACCTTATGGGTCCAAAAAATCTAAGGAGGCAAGCATGAGTTAAACTAGTCCATCCCCAATATTACATCAAAATCAACCATGCCTAACTCTATCAGAACTACCAAATTTTCTTTACCACCAACGGATAGCACACAGCCCCTATAGACTCTTCTAGAATCCACAGAGTGACCTACTAAGGTTGAAATAGAAAAGGAATCGATGATACACTCAAGACAGATAAAAAAATGCACACCCACATATAGGGTCACATAAGAAAGGGTAGACAATGAAGAAAACAAGAAATACACATCTCAAGAAAATAGTCGTAACATACCAGTAACGACATCAGATATGCCTCGATGCTTCTGGCAGGCAGTAAGAGCATACAAGTAATTTTGGCCAGTGCCAATAGCAAAAGTAAAAACAGCACTCTTTAGTGTAGGATTTGGTGAAGCAGCAATGGGAAACTTATTTTCCCCCGAAGAAACCTTAGAAGGATATGCCTCTGCAAATGACCTGTTTGACCACATTTAAAAAACTTATTCCTCTCGTTTTCACAATAACTACGATGCACTTACCCGCAAAATCTACAAGGAGGTTATGATGGAGCGGATTAAGCCCTACTAGGCAAAGATTGAGCACCCTGTTACATAAACCAACAATTATACATGGAATGACGATCACCTGACGACTTCAAATAAGGAAAACTAGCCATAGAGTAGGAACTAGAACTCCTCCACTTCTTCTTAGACCATTTTCCACTATTTGTATTACTCTATTGCTGACCACCACAAAGTCTATTTCTCTATCTTGAGAAACAACTGAGAGATCATAGGGAAATACTTTAGGATATTCATTTAAAACAAGGATAACTTTTGAGAGAGAACCTCCAAACTAGAATCTCTAACCCAAACTAGATAGTATAGAAAATGAGTGCAATTTAACATTCGGGCTCTAAGATTCCAAGATAATCTTCTCTTAGAAACTATGGAACTTCCTTCCTATTGAATTACTGATTCATTCGACAAGTAGAAACTAACATTACGAGTCTGAGAATCTAGACAAGAATAGTATAAATTAAACCAATCCATCTGCAAGATAACTTCAAATTCTATTACATCCAATTAAATCAGATTTACTAATGTCTCCCAATAAATAATAGATACTACAAAACCCTTATAGACCCTTCTAGCCATAATAGAATTACCCACTTGTGTAGACATAGGCAATGGATCCGAAATAGTCTTAGGATCAAAACAAAAATGAACAGCAACATAAGGGGTCACATAAGAAAGGGTAGATGTTATGTCAAGTAAATACTACATATCACGAGAGAAAAGTTGTAATGTAATAGTGAAAACATCAGGAGATGCCTTAGATTCCTTATTTTTATCGAAATCAGAAAGACAATTCTTACATGTACCGATACTAGAAGTTGCACCCTCTGGCATAGGAACTAAAGAAGTAGAAACCTAAACCTTATTAGCTCTAGCAACAACATTTGCTGATGGATAGTTCCTTATAATATGACAAGGTTGGCTATATTTGAAACTCTTATTCCTCCCCTTATTAAAAAAACCATGGTTCATTTGTCCACATAATTTACGTGGAAGATATAATGGAGCTAACTAAGCTCCATCAACCTGGAGTTGGCACTCTATGTCTTAAAAACACTGTCAACCTAAAGCGACGATCGTGAATGGCCTAGGATAAGGAAAATTAGCTATAGAATAGGAACTAAAATTTCCCAAACATTCTTCTTTCCCATTGCCTACCATGCATACCATTGTTGTGCTGGCCTCCACCCTGATCTGAATATTTAAATTTCCTACTTTACCTCTCTCTTATTTCTTCTTCCTATTTTTTCTTTTCATCTTGTACCTGCTGCATATACAAAAACATCCTAGAGATATCCATGCCATAAATTCTTGAGACAACACTAAATCAAACTTCCTTATTCTTGCCCTCATGCTAGGTACAAACTCTAGAGATTAGCGAGACAACTACTGAAACTTCAAGGCATATTCTTTTATATTCATTATGCTTTCTTCAAGTTCACAAACTCCTCATTCTTAGCCTCTCTCAACTCCTATTGAAAGAAAAAATCAAGAAAAGCACCAAACAAATCCTCCCACATAACCTACAAAACATAATCACCCCTCGACATCCCCTACTCCGAATATAACTGATAGGCCATATCTTTCAACTGATAAGTTTAAAAGTCCACGCCCACCACATTAGTAGCATACATCACCTCGAGTATCTTCACCATTTCATCAACAAACCTTTGAGGATCCTTCTCAACCTTAGATCCTTAAAGGCTGGAGGATTCAGGCTTATAAACTGGCCAACTCTAGTGGCCTCAGAAGATTGAGAAACAGAACCAACATGGTTAGGATAAAGAGACTGTAAAGTCCCCAACTAAGTCAGCAGCTAAATTAATTGATAGAACTTGTAATTAGAAATTTCTCCATAGCTTAACGGGGCAGGAAAATAATAATACTAAAGAGAAGGAGGAGGGCTAGTATGGAATAGTGGAATTCCATATAGGCAATCAAGAGCAAGGTCCCTAGACTTTGTCTGTACTCTATAAGTAGGACGAGTTCCATCTACATTACCCTTAGGTAGGACAAAGAAGTTTTCATGAGTATTAGATCTTTGGTGAGGTGTGATCTAAAATCCAAAAAAATGGAATTAGATGAGGTTTTAAGAAATTAGACTATATTGCTCGAAAATAGATCACAAGAAATAGTAATATTCAAAATTCCCTATATCATTTCTTTATAAGTGTGGCATACCGCACACATATATAAGGGACACTACTTGACACAACTTTGTGGACACCCTCTGATCATGAACCTATCTCTGATACCAAGCTTGTCAGAACCCAAACTAGGGTTTGGTCATGCCGAGTATCACAAGTCCACCGAGGATCGTAGACAACCGTTGTTATCCTATCCAACAAAAACACAACACAACTAGTAGTGTATGAGTTTTAAGCATTAACAAAATAGAGAAAACATATAAAAAGATAAAGCTAAGTTACGAATATATAATATGATAGGTAACTCAATTTACTCAAAAAAAATTGAAGAATTTCAACAACCATCCTAATCCACAGTAATCCACAAGTCTCTAAGAAACCAATATCAATCTAAGTTGAGACATGCCCCTGAAAATTGCAAAAATGAAACCAAAAAATAGTCTCTAAGATAGTGAAACCAAAGCATGAAATGATGTTTTTCTGGAGAATGGAACCTTACCACTTCCTAATGACTCACGATCGATCTAGAAATTACCTAATCACTTCGACGGAAGAGGAGAAGTGTCTCCGTTACCTACATCGCATGGGGATACAACATAAAAAGATAGTAAGCGGGGTAAGCACTAGCATGTAACTCAGGATAGGGATAAAATGATGCTAATTCAAAATCTTGTCCAAACTCAATGTATATATTCACATACATACTTACAATACATATATATATAAGATAATGGGATTGGGAACTAGGTTTAGCATGAGATTAAAAATCATTAACCTGGACTGTGTAGTCAACCGTTATACAAACACCAATAGGCTATATGGATCCAGCTATTCTTGCTGAAGATGCCCTAGTGGTGTTAGCTGCATAAACCAAAGATATCCAAAGACGACAAGTGAGTGACCTGACCTCAAGTCAATCCAGGATATATATATAGTGTGACACAAGCATACAATCATCAAGACCAACCTTCATTCTGGAAATAAGTGTTTATGGTACCAGTCCCCTCGGGACATCCACCTTCACGGCCTAGTTACACAACTACTTTAAGCCCAATTAAAATAAGTTTCACACAACCCATTTATTTAACAAAGAAATTATCAATGATAGCGTCACCCACAGGTATCGTCTTGCCATTATGCTTGCAAACATACAATTATGCAATACCAATTCCATCAACTTGGGGTAATGACATGAGCCACTTTGTTTATTAAATTATGTTGGGGGAAGGACACGACCCCCTTTGTTCATTAAATCAAGTTATGGGAATTCCATGACCCCTTTTGTTCATTAAACAATGTTTAAAATAAAAAACATGGACAACAAGGCCTTCAAAACCCTTTTTACCTATTTAACCATATATGTAATACAATAGTTTTGGAAAGTAAGCCAAATCATAAGAATAACCATAATTCAATCCAATTATGCCAGTGGGTTAGGGAACACAATATCCAAAACAAAATTCCAAATCCAAATCATTGAATTGTGCGAATACCTCGATCCCCATCCCATTCACCAAACCATGCACCCTAATGGATTTCAATATACATAAATAATATATGGACACTTGCATTAAAAACATGGGAATGCAAATCAAGTAATAATCCTTCCAAAACCCTCAATCTAGATCCAAATCCATAATCAAATCCATATGAATAACCATTTAAAAATATGTTTAAGTAAAATAAGTTTAAGGAAAGAGGTACATGCCTGAAAGTTTAGCAATTACGGAGATAAGTCAATACTTGGAAGCTCTAAATAATCAACCATGAGAAACCCTAGTTTTTTCTTGACTTAGGGATTTAAGTAAGTCTATGTGTGCGTTGATTATGCCTATTATATAATAATAGGGTCCCAGAAGGGTTTTAATTTCATGGTTCATAATTTAGGTAAAGGTAAAATATCCAAACAACCCTTAATGAAATACTTAAGATTTGTTGCATAGTTGTTATGGTTCACCATATGATTCATAATGATTGATGTTAAGTCACCCCCTATATTTGTAGTATGAGCAGTGTCAAAAGGAATCCCTACTGGTGACACTGTAAGTCATTCCATGTGAATCATACACGAACCTGTGCATAAAGTCATTACGACTCGTGACATCCTAGTCGTAGTCACAACAGAAACACAGGCAACCCTTACTGGTCACCTTAAAACTTAGGCCGTACAACTTATAAGGAGACATTATGACTTATTAGGTCAGCCATAGTCTGAGCAGTAAGCTCCAAACGTAAGAAATTATATTCGGCAAAAATCTAGGGTGTTACATTACCCCTCTCTAGGATCATTCGTCCTAGAATAATGAGACAAAAATTCCCTTAGCACGGTTCTCAGAAAAAAAAACAACCATAATTTCCTTTAGAATAGATGATAAGAAAAACACATACCTTAAGAATAATTGCCTAATCCGGGGAACAAGAATGGATATCTGGACTCATGTCCTCTTCAGCTTCCAAAGTAGATTCTTGAACCTTCTAGTTTCTCCATAGAACCTTTACCGAAGCCACATCTTTATTCCTCAAATGATGGACTCATCTATCCAAAATATCCATCGAGACTTCGCCATACGATAAGGAACCGGAATACCAACACTCTCAATAGGCAAAACAAAAGAAGGATAAGCCACACAGTTTTTCAACATCGAAATAAGAAAAATCAGTTGAATGGATCTTAAACTCAAATGAAAATCCAATTCATCAGCAATCCTCCCCACTGTACTAAAAATCAAGTATGGACCAACATTACAGGGGATGAGTTTCCCCTTCTTCCCAAACCACATCACTCCTTTAATGGGAGACATCTTTAAGAATACTTAATTACCAATATCAAACTCTAACTACCTTTATCTCATATCTGCATAAGACTTTTAGCAACTTTGGACAATCTTGAGTTTGTCCAAAATCACCTTCACCTTCTCCATGGCATGGTGAATGATATCCAAACCGAATAATCAGGTGTCACTAACCTCATATCACCCAATAGGAGATCTACGACTCCTATCATAAAAAACATCAAAAATAAGATATCCTAATGCTAGAATGATAACTATTATTACATACGAACTTGATTAAAGGGAAAATATCCACCCAATTACCCCTAAAATCAATTACGTAGGCCCTTAGAATATCTTTCAAAGTTTAAATAGTCCTTTTCACTTAATCCATCCATCTGAGAATGGAATGTGGTGCAAAGGTTCACTCGTGAACCCAAGACTTGCTAAAAATAGCACCAAAAATAAGAAGAGAATTTCATATCATATTGAAAAATGATGGAAAATAGAGCACAATCTATTTTGACGATCTCCTAAATAACAAATATGTACAATCCTCTATAGTGTAAATAGTCCTCACAAGTAAGAAGTGAGTGCATTTAGTCATTCTATAAACAATGACCCAAATCAAATAATATTGATGTTGAGACCATAGAAGACCAGTAAATATGCCCATGTTGATCACCTACCACTTCAAAATAGGTAACATAACTTCTTGATAGAAGCTACCAGGCCTTAAGTGCAAAACCTTCACTTCCTAGTACACCTTACATTTAGCAATTTAGCAACAAAGCCACATCTGTAATCATGTTGTTCTACCAATAAATCTCCTTTAAGTCATGATACATCTTTACTGAGCCAGGATGAAATACATACCTCGACTCATGAGCCTTACTCAAAACTCTTTCCCGCAGCCTCTCCATACTAGGAACAAACAATCTACCTTGGTACAATAAGATACCATCTTCATCAATCTCAAATGGTATGAAAATCTACTAAACCACTTCATCCTTAATCTGCACCAAGATAAGATACAAAACCTACTTCTCTTTTACCTCAGCACTATGAGTTGACTTCATTACCTCTTGTACAATCAGACTACTATCCTTAAAATCTAAAAGAAAAACTTCAAAATTAGCCAACCGGTGAATGTCCTTCACCAATCCTTGCTCTTCTCATCCACATGAGATAAGCTACCCATGGAAAACATGTTAAGAGTATCAAAAATCACATTATCCTTTCCTAGATTGGATTTAAGACACATATCATGGTCCTTAAGCAACTCAAGACATCTCTTTTTCCTGAGATTCAATTCCTTCTAAGTGAACACATACTGCAAGCTTTTATCTTCTTAATCGATATAAACATGAACACCATACATGTAATGACACCAAATCTTCAAAGTAAACACAACAACCGCCAATTCCAAATCATAGGTTAGGTAATTCCTTTCATTAATATCAGCTACCTAGAAGAATAGGACACAACCTTACCATGCTACCTCAAGACACACTATAGTCCCACACATGATGCATCACAGTTTAGAACAAACTCATCATTACACTCGGGCGGGGTCAAAACTAAAGTAGAAGTTAACTACTCCTTTAGCTTCTCAAAACTTCCCTCGCAGACATCGGACCATAGAAAGTTCACCTTATTTTAGTCAACTTAGTCAATAGAGTAGCAATGGATGAAAAACTTACAACAAATCTTCTATAATACTCGACTAAACCCAAAAAACTTTAAATGTTAATTGGAGTCACAAGTCTACACCATTTCTAAACTGCCATAACTTTCTGTGGGTCCACAATGATCCCATAACTAGAAACAACACTACTAAAGAAGGTCACAACATTCAATTACAGACTTTGAAAACTTGGCACACAAATGTTGATCCATAAGGGTCTGCAACACTATACAGGTGTGATTGGCATAATCCTCCCCACTCTTAGAATATACCAAGAAATTATCAATAAACATAATTATAATTAAATTCAAGGACTATCTGAATAACCAATTCATCAAGTCTATAAATGCAGACGGAGCATTAGACTACTCGAATGACATCACCAAAAACTCATAATGACCATATCGGGCTTGTAAGTCAGCTTTATGGATATCCATCTCCTTAATCTTTAGCTGATGATAACCTGATCAAAGATCAATCTTGGAGAAGTACTCAGCAACCTAAAGCTTATCAATAAGATTATTATTCCTAGTAAGACGATACTTATTCTTCACAGTTACCTTATTTTGTAATGGACAATCTATACATATTCGAAGCGAACTATCCTTCTTATGAACAAAAAAACATAGGTGAACCCAATAGAGAAACACTAGGGAAGATTAAAACCTTACCGAGAATATCCTATAACTACTCCTTAAAGTTTTTCAATGTAATCGGAGCCATTTTGCATGGAGGGATAGAGACAGGATGGGTATCTAGTTTAAGATCAATCCTAAATTCTATTTCCCTTTAGGGAGGAATACCATGAATATCATCAGGAAATACATCAGGATATTCTTTTACAATATGGATAGATTATAGGAAGTGCACCTAAGAACTAGAATCCCTAACTTAGATTAGATTGTACAGTCAGTGCTTAGAAATCAACTTCTGAGCTTTAAGATACAAAATGAACCTTTCCTTAGAAAGTAAAAAACTCCCTTTCAACTTAATTACTGGTTTATTCACAAATTGGAAGCTAACCTTACGGGTACAATAATTGTGAGAATCATAGCACAAATGGAGCCAATCTATCCCAAGATCACATCAAATTTTATCATATACAATTTAATTAGATCTAGCAATCATCCCTATAACCACTAGATACTACACAACCCCTAGAGACCCTTCTAGCCATAATAGAATCACACACTGGGGTACACACAAAAAAGGGAACAGAAATACTCTGAAGACCAAAACCAAAATGAATAGCCAGATATAGAGTCATATAAGAAATAGTAGATCCTAGGTCATGTAAATAGTACACATCACGAGAGAAATATCGTAACATACCAATTACAATATCAGTAGATGCCTCGGATTCTTAATGGGTGGTAAGAGTATAAATATGATTTTGACCAGTGTCAGTAGTATAATTAGTACCTTTTGTTGCATGAGCTGAAGAAATAGAAATTGAACCTTATTAGCTCTAATAGAAACATTTGTTTATAGATAGTTCCTCTAAATATAACTAACCTGACCATATCTAAAACACTTATTCCTTCCCTCATCATAAAAGACATGGTGGATCTATGCACAGAATCTTCGAGGAGGATATGATGGAGCTAACTGAGCTCCACCAGCTTGGGTCTAGGCACCCTGGGTTATATATCCACTATTAGCCTAAAAGTGATGGTCGCCAGTCTACTTAGGATAACAAGCTCTAGCCGTCAAATAGGAACAACAATTTCCCCAAGAATCTTTATTCCCCCACTTCCTACTATCCCTACAATCATTCTACTGGCCTTCACTCTGCTCTAAATATCAAAATTTCTTACTTTGTCTCTCTCCTATTTTTTCTTGCTTCTTTTTTTCAAATTTAACCTGTTGTATGTACACTACTAGCCTAGAGGTTTCCATCTCATAATTCAACATCATCGTCTTACACTCTCCCATTATGACCTAGGAGAAACCTAAATAAAACTTCCTAATTCTTGACTTTATGCTAGATATTAACTCCGGAGCATAGCGGGATAACTAATTAATCTTCATGGCATATTTCTTTACAGTCATCCTTCCCTGCTTCAAGTTAACACACTCTTCAACCTTAGCTTTCTTCAACTCTTGAGGAAAGAAATGATTATGGTAAGCACCAAAAATTCCTCCAACATAGCC
The DNA here is from genome assembly GCF_002878395.1 of Capsicum annuum. Lineage (NCBI taxonomy): Eukaryota > Viridiplantae > Streptophyta > Magnoliopsida > Solanales > Solanaceae > Capsicum > Capsicum annuum. Next base: position 120,929,426 of record NC_061120.1, read on the forward strand.
TGCACAACATCATTACCACTCAAATGCTCCCACCAATCATACTACTGATACGACAGTTCTTTTAACTTATATACCACAACCTCCATAACCTCCACATAAGTAGCATGCATCACCTTTAATATCTTCTCTATTTTGTTAACAAACACTTGAGGATCCTTCCCAACCTTTGAGAATGCAAAGGTCAGAGGATTTAGCCTCATAAATTAGCCAACTCTAGTAGACTCAAAAGATAAAGCAACTAAAACAACACAATTGGGCTTATGAGATAGAGATATCACTTAATGATTTAGTAGATAATAGATCATTGGGATTCAGCATTAGAAATGTCTCTTTAAGGTGTTGAGGTATGAAGCAACATCTCAAGGGCCAAAAGAAGAACTGGTAGGGACTAGTGGAATTCTACGTGGGCAGTCAAGAGCAGAGGCCCTAGATTGAGTTTGTACTCCATATGTAGGATGAGTTCCATCCATATTTTCCTCAGATGGGATAGAGGAGTTTCCACAAGCATTAGATCCTCGATCAGGCATGATTTGAAATGCAAATAAATGGAATTAGAGGAGATTTCAAGACCTTGAACTCTATCGCTCAAAAATAGATCACAAGAAAGGGAAACATTCCTAAATACCTGATAGCCTCCCCTTATAACACTAGCATGCTTCACACCCATAAAAGAGATGTTACTTGAGTGACTTTCTGGACACCTAATGACCATGAACCTGGCTCTGATACAAAGCTTGTTATGAACCAAACCATGGCCTGACCATCATGGGTATCTCAAATATGCCAAGGACCAAAGACCACCTATTTACCCTAGAAAACCAAAACACAACACAACTAGTAGCAGATGAATTCTAAACAAATAACAAGGTAGAGCTGAGTTTCGAACATACAATAAAATAGACACGAGTTCTAAATGTATAACAAGATATGTAACCCACTAACTTAAAAAAGAATTGAAGTATTTTAACAACCATCCCAATCCATGGTAATCCACAAGCCTCTATGAAGCCAACATCAATCTAAGTAGGGGCGTGCCCCCGATAATAGCTACAATAAAATTGAATGATAGTCTTTAATATAGTGAAACCAAAAAATAAAATGAGGATCTTTCAAAGAATGGAATCTAACCACATCAAGATGACTTATAATCAATCTAGAAATCACCTAATCACTATACAAAAACTTCAAAAATTTCTCCATTCCCTGCATCATGTAGGGATACAATGTTTGGAAACGGTTAGAGGGGTGAGCACTAGTATGTAAATTAAGATAGGGATAAAATAATGCTAATTCAAAATCAAGAACAAACTCAATGTACATATTCCTGTACATGCATAAATATGAATATATATGGTGGGATAGGGAACAAGTTTTAACATGAGATGTAAAATCATTAACTTTGACTATGTAGCTCAATCGTCACACAAATAGCCACGAGCTATATGGGTCTAGCTCTCCCTACTGAAAGGGCCCTAGTGTGTGTTAGCTATACTAACCAAAGATATTTGAGAAAGATCAGGGAATGCATCAACCCCATCTCAATCCAGGATGCAGATATATATATATATATGTGCAAAACAAGGATACTGTCATCTAGACCAAACCTCATACCGAAAAATGTGTGTTTCGGATATCGGTCCCCTAAGACCTCCATCTTCAATTCCTAGGTACACAACTCCTTTAAATCCGAATTGAAACAAGTTTTATACAACCTATCCATTTAACCAAGGAATTATCTATTATGGCATCACCCAAAGGTACGTCCAACCATCACGCTTGTAAGCTTATAATTATGACATACCAATTTGACCAACTTGGGGGAATTCCATGACCCTCTTTGCTCATTAAATAAAGTTAGGAGAATTCCACGTTTCCCTATGTTCTTTAAATCATGTTGGGGGAATTCCATAAACCCCTTTGTTCATTAAAGCAAGTTTAAAATAAAAAACAAATCAACAAGGCCTTCAAAACCCTTTTTATCCAATAAACCATTTATACAATGCAATAGTTTAGGAAAGTAAGCAAGGTAATATGATTAACCATAATTCAATCTAATTATGTCAATGGATTGAGAGAACACATTTTTTGAAACCAAATTCATAACTAAAATCATCAAATTAGTGGAATAGCTTGACCCCCATACCATTCACCATACCTACGCATCCCAAAGGGTTCTAAATACATAAATAAAATATGGACACTTTCACTAAAACTATAGGAAAGCAAACCAAGTAACAATCCTTCCGAAACCCTTAACCCAAATAAAAATCAATAATTAAATTCACATGAATAATGATTTGAACACATGCTTTAAGTAAAATAAGTTTAAGGGAAGAGGTACATGTCTGAAAGTATCTTAGCTACGGAGAGAAATCACCACTTGGAAGCTCTAAATGATCAACCTTAAGAAACTCTAGTTTTTTCATAACTAAGGGATTTGGGAGAGTTTAAGTGTAAGCTTAATTATGCTTTTTGGATGATAATGGGGTTGTAAAAGTGTTTTCTGGGTTAGGGTTACAATTGGTGAAATGGTAAAATGTACAAAGTATCCATAATGAAACACTATGAGTCATAACGACTAACTATGAGTCATTCTCTAGACTCGTACTTTGAGAAGTGTCCTAAGGAATTCCTATTTTTGACCATACAAGTTGTACCAAACAACTTGTATAGGGACGTTATGACTCGTAAGGACTTAGTCGTAAGCACAACTATGAAATTGGGTATATACATTGGTTTGACTATGGAAAGCAGCCTATTACTCATAAAGAGTCATTATGACTCCTAAAATCTACTTCGTTGTCACAATAGAAACACGGGCAACCCTCACTGGTCACCCTACAACTCAAGCCCTACGACCCATAAAGAGACCGTAGGACTCATTAGTTGAACCATAGTCTTAGTAATCTCCAAACTAAAGAATTTTTTAGAGGCAAAGATATAGGGTGTTACATATGAGGTCCCTCGAAAGACAAAAAATGTGTGCTTAAATGTATAGCATAGATGGTGTATGAATTGGAGCACAAATCAGCCCCTCATGTTTACGGAGTTAAGATGTAATTTCTAAGAATTTACCTTAAAATATGGTTTAAATTAATGGGAAATAATCGAGTAGTATTAGGCTAGCTTAACTTTGATTCAATGGATGATTCCACACTTTTTCCTCTATTAAGATCTTAAATTAGTGTGAAAATAGTAACACAAATAGTGGAAACCGAGAGGGGAAAGGGGATTAAAATTACCTCAGGTGTTGTTAAAGCAAACAACTTGCTCCAAAAGAGCCTGCATCTAAAATGTATATTAACTACTAAAGAGCTCTGGCATTTTTACTGTCACGACCCAAACTTCGATCCATGACGTATGGGCATCTCAATCGTGCATAAATCAGAGGTCACCCTGAAACCCAACCTAAGCATCTCAACATACCATAGGAGTTGAAGGAACTCTAACTCGTATTCAGAATAGCAAAAATAATAACATAAGTCAATATTATAATCATTATAATAACTATGCCCAAGTTCGAATTTGTTCACAATACCTTTATACAATACTAAAGTAAATAAGTGTATATGCCAGGACAAGCCCCCGACTATAGCAAAACCAAGTCTTAAAGAGCCTAAGTCTAATTCTAGAGACCAAGAGATGACATTTTCTTATGTAAGTAAGCCCACCACTTCATGTCAAGCATAAACTATCTCGATCTACTAATCACTGCACAGGTAAAGAAGGAGGTGCTTCGGGCCCTACGTCATGTGGGGATGTAGCGTTTGGAGATAATTAGTGGTTGGAACGCTAGCATTGAACTCAAGGATAAGTGATAGAATAACATCATTATTCAACAACAAGACAATATATCATATTTTATCTCATTCACACAATTATCCGTACATATAAATATATCAAATGCTAATCAAGATATCATATCAAGGCTCATCATCATTCTCAAGCATTCATTCAATAGACATGAAGTGGAGGACTACCGTTTCCCGCACACATACATTCTTTATTATCAACATGCTAAGGACTCAAACCACAATCAGTCTATCATTTGAGAAGGTGCTTCACTCGTGCACACACATTCATTAACCAAAGACTTTAACAAAATTCACAATCATTCAAACAAGGGACTTTACCCACATACATTAATTGTGAAACAAAGGACTTTACCCTCACACATTCATCTAAGCGAGGGACTTTAACCTCGTTCCCATTTGTTAGAAAAGGGAGTCAAACCACATGCCATATGTGGACTTTACACAAGCCTCTTCATGAGACTAGGTACTTTGAACTCAAGAGCTCTTCTTATGCAACAGACTTTACCTTTGCATTTTCATTGCGCAAAGGACTTTAACTTCAAGCCGCATCATGGGAAAGGGACTTTAACCTCAAGCTATAACATAATGAAAGGGAATTTAACCTCACGCCATCACAACCATCATTAGTTGACATTTGGGACTTTACCATCTTGTTTATTCATCAACACACATTCAATACAACATTTGCTGACATTAACCATCTGGCCAATTCAATTACTATGCAAGATCCCATGGTCTTTATAGGAGCCTTCATTGCTGAACCTATTTAATATGCCAATGCCTTCATTTAATTTATCACACAGAACATTTTATGGTGCTCAATACCTTTACAAGACATCCACATTTCAATAGCATTCTCATGCGACACCTTAGTTCAATACACCATTCAAGTTCATCTTTATTTTAAGGGACTTCACCCTCTTTTTAGCCATTATCTCAATAAGATAATCAATTACACATTACATGGAACATAATACTCTTATCAAAACATTTATCAATCATTTATACTCAATGGACCATTTCCCTAGTTCAACACATCATCAATAATTTACTAGACAATTCACTTAGACATTTTCACAAACACCTTTTGTGCATACTTATGACAAGGTCATTTTCATGGTATATATCATAAAGACTAGGGTTACTCAAGACCCTCATGTTAAACAATGTACAACAAGCATCCACATATCCAATCTACCATAAATAACATGTATCAACACAAGTATAATAAAAGAATCATCATTATTCATTGTTAGGTTGTAAAACCCTTTTTATTTTATTCGAAACAACCATATATACTTACTAATTCAAGTGTGAAATACATGGGTTTAGAGTTATTTAAAGAGTGGAAGAGATACATGCCTTAAAAAAGAAGACACTCTAACAATCTTGACTCTTCCTCTTGCAACATCATAAACACCTCCAAACCCTAGCCTCAAATCTTGTTCCAAGATCCTTTTTAAGTGTTTGGAATGATTTAGTCTTCCAAATGAGGACTTGGGAGGCCAAGATGACTTATATAGTGAGAGGTTTTAGGGTTTTAGTCAAGGTAAATAACCAAAAGGTCCTTTTCAAAAATCTGGAAAACATACACATGCAAGGATATGACTCCTCCTCATGGTTAAGTTGGCAATCGTGATGTAGGGTACGAGTGGTACCCTAACTCATACCCTTGCCTTATCCTAGGTCAACCACACTTTTATGGGTACAAAAAGGTACCTTTGATTCACAACCAAGGGTACGAATCACCCTCAAATCGTGAGCTCACTCGTGACAAAAATAGTCCACTTTTAGGTTGTGTTTCCCTTAATACAGTTAAGTAGTTTACGACTTGTAAGCATGGTTAAGACCAAGGGATGACCTTGTTGTATGGAGGACAGTATATTAAACTAACTTAATATATAGTACACGAAAGGGTAGGACATTGTGGCTTTGATTTGTGACCTAAGGTATGACCTCCAACCATAACCACTCCCAAGACATCAAAGGTTGGTTTTTTTCAATGGTTCCAAGGTCTTGGTGCTTCAAATATCTTCCACTTTTATAGGTAAGTATAGATACAAGTTAACATGATAATATGTACCTAAGAATTCCTTATACAAGTTGGAAAAAACACACAACAAGGATTCCACACAACACAAATATCATGATCATTGCCATTAAACCAATATATTTGCAAGGTCACATTCTCGAGTATTTCATTCTCCCCCACTTAGAATCATTCATCCGCAAATCACGAGTAAGGAAAGCATGAACACAACTTAACACAAAACCATGCATCAATCCAACTCTAACACAGGATAGAAATAAGAACACATCAACTATGAAACATAACACATATCATGATTTTCATTAATCAACCATTTCATTTCATTTATCTTGAGACTCCAACTTATTATTTATGCAACACTTGCTAATTTCATAACTTAAGGACTCCAACCCATAAAATTATCAAGGATATAGATCAACTCAAGGTGTTGGGTAATTTACTCCACCATTTACCTAGAATATAAATCAATTCAAAATATTAGAGATTTAAACCCATCACAATAAGTCATGCATCATTTCATAATATTACGAACTTTAATCATTGGTCTAATAAGACACCAATCATTTCACACATTAGAAACTTTAATACACTGTCTGATAAAGCCATAAACAGATCTCAATCATTGGAAACTTTATTCCATTGTGTATCAAAAACATACATCAAAGTAAGGAGATCAATACATACCTCCATCACAAGACTCTGGAATGGGAAATAAATACGGTTACTTGGACTTCTTGTCCTCTTTCGCCTCCCAAGTAGCTTCCTTAGAATTTTGGTTCCTCCATAGAACTTTTACCAAAGAAACTTCTTTCATTCGCATCTGTCAAACTTGCTGATCCAACATCCTTACTGGGATATCCTCAAAGGACAAAGAGTATGATACCAACATCTTCTAATGAAACAACAAAGAAAGGATCACCCACATAATTCTGCAACATAGAATCATGGAAAACTGGCTGAATTGAGTTCATACTAGGAGGCAGCTCTAACTCACAGGTGGCATTGCTAACTTTCTTCAGAATAAAGTAAGGGACAACATATTGGGGATTAAGCTTCCCCTTTTGCTAAAATGCATCACTCCCTTCATGGGAGACACTTTTAAGAATACCCAATCACCTATTTTAAACTCTAAGTCCCTACGCCTCACATCCGTATAGAAAATTTTGTCAATTTTAGGGGTTTTCAATCCATCAAGAAAAACCGTTACCTTCTCTATGGCTTAGAGAACTAAATTAGGCCCAAACAATTTACTCGGGCTAACTTTGTACCACCAAATTGTAGATCGACATATCCTACCATACAATGATTCGAAAGGCACCATGCCAGTACTAGACTGGTGATTATTATTATAAGTGATCTCAATCAAAGTCAAGTCCTCATATCAAATACCAACATAGTAAATTACATAAGTCGACAACATATTCTCTAATGTTTGGATAGTTCTCTCCACTTGACCATCTATTTTTGAGTGGAATGCGGTACTAAAATATACCTTTGTTCCCTAAACCTCTTTGGAATGACTTCCAAAAGTGGGATAAAAATGGAGGACCATGATACAAGATAAAAAACCCAGAGCACCGTGCAACTTCAAATCTCTAGAAGGTACAACTTACCATAGTCTTCCATCGAGAAATTAGTTCTCAAAGGTAATAAATGGATGGACTTGGTCATTCTATCAACAATAACCTAAATGGAATCATATTGATTCTGAGATCTAGGAGGACCTGTAATGAAATACATATTAATGGACTCCCACTTCCACTCGGGCAATGCAATCTCTTGGTTGAGGTCACCGAGCCTCAAGTGCTTAACCTTTACTTATTGGCACACCATACACTTAACCACATGGCTAGCAATATCATATTTTATATTATTTCCCCACTAGAACTCTCTAAGATCATGATTCATTTTGTTTGAACCGGGTTGAATATCATAACGGGTACCATGGGCCTCAACCATGATTCTTTCCCTCAATCCATTGGCGTTGGGAACACATAGCCTACTACTTTAAGATACCATTACCACCAATCACAAAGTCTGCAACCTTGTGCTGACCCACATTGATCTTGATCATCATCCATTTGGGTTCCAAGACTATTTTTTCTTTAATCTCAACAACAATAGACGATTGAGATTCCAGATGCACAAATACACCACCATCCCCTGAGTCCATAAGTCAAACTCCAAGATTAGCCACCATCATCGAGGATAGTCATGAAGACTCTTGTCATAGTATTTCAATAGCTCAAGCAACCATCATTTCTGGAGATTCAACTCCTATTGGGTAAACACATATTGGAGGCTTTTATGATTGGAATAGATATCAACATGAACACCATAGAGATAATGTTGCCAAATTTTCAAAGTAAATACCATGGGTAAAAATTCTATGTCATAAGTGGGGTAATTCTTTTCATGAACTTTCAATTGCCTAAAAGCATAGGCCACCACTCTTCTATGTTGCATCAACACACAACCAATACCAAAATAAGAAGCATCACAATATACCATAAAACCATCACTACCCTCGAGCAAGGTCAACATTAGAGCCAAAGTCAATTTATCTTTCAACTACCCTCACATGCATTGGACCACACGAACTTGATCTTCTTTTGGATCATTTCGTCAATGGAGAAGATATAGTGGAAAACTATCCACAAAACTCATTTAATAACTTGCTAGACCCAACAAGCTCCAAATATTTGTTGGAGTCATAGGTAAAAGCCACTTCTTAACTGCCAAAATCTTTTGAAGATCCACTATAATCCCTTAACAAGAGATGACATGACCCAAAAAAGCTATGGCTTTCAACCAAAACTCACACTTGGAGAACTTGACATACAAATGATTATATTATCAATTAAGACAATGACAAACATGCCCAAAAATGGATGGATGACCCTATTTATAAAATCCATGAATGTCGCCGGGGCATTGGTCAGCCCAAAGGACATGACAAAAAGTTTGTAGTGACTATATCGGGTTTTAAAGGAAGTCTTAGGGATATCCACATCCCTAATTTTAAGTTAATGATAACCCGATCTGAGATAAATCTTAGAGAAACACTTCGCACCCTAAAGTTTGTTAAACAAATCATCTTTTACCTTTGCCACCCTCAAATCTAGAAGAAAGAAGCGGTCGAGGAAAGATTTGGACAAATCTACCCAAGAAGCTGGGCTAGTATTAATACCCTTAGATAACTCTCATACTTCGTACCATAGGTACGCAAAATATTTCAATTCGTAGGAAGCAAGCTCTACACCCTCAATTTAAAAGCATGCATGAACTAGAAGATCTTCTCTATTCCATCAATGAAGCCTTGGGGATCTTCATCAACCTTCATACCAGATAACATAGGAGGGCTCAACCTCATAAATTGGCCAACTCTTATGGCCTAAAAAATTATAGTTGGAGCACAATGCTCCTGTTGAGAGGCTACCTATTGAGTCATTAGATTGATAGAGCAATGAAATTCAGCATTAAAGTATCCCCTTGAGGAGACTGAGGAGGAATCCCACTCTCATAAGCAAGGTTAGTGGGTGGAACCACATGATAATGGCCAGATGTCACATCCCTAGCCTAGGTCTGAACTTAGGAAGTTAGATTTGCTTCATCCATAGGACCCTCAATTATGTCTGTATGAGTCTCAGATCTTGTTTGAGGCATGATCTAAAAGATACCAAATGAAATTAGAGGAAATCCAAAACCTTAGAAATAATATATTGAGATTGAATCAAAAGAAAGGGAAAAGTTCCTAAAATGTCTCATAGCCTCTCTTTTATAAGTTTGGCATGTTTCACACCCATAAAAAGAGACTCTTGTTGACCCGATATTATGAACATCCAACTGACCTTAAACTAGGCTATAATACCAACTTGATATGACCTAAACTTTGGTATATGTCATATGGGTAGCTCAAGCTCACATGAACTGGAGGTCACCCCGAAACCCAACCTAAGCATCTCAAGATACCATAGGAGTCGAAGGAACTCCAACTCATATGTAAAAATATCAAAAAATAATATAAGTTAATATTATAATCATCATAATAACTGCAGCTAAGTTCATAGTTATTCACAACACCTATATATATTACCAAAGTCAATAAGTATATATGTCGGGACAAGCCCCCGACCATAGCCAAACCTAGTCTTAAAGAGACCAAGAGATGACATCTTCTAATGTAATAAAGCTTATCGCTTCAAGTCAAGGATGAATTACCTTGATCTACTAATCATTGCATAGGATAAGAAAGAGCTAATCCAAGCCCTACATTGCATCAAGACGTAGCATTCAGAGATGATTAGCAGTAGGAACACTAGCATGTAACTCAATGATAGGTGATAGAATAACATAATTATTCAATAAAAATACAATATATCATATTTTATGTCATTCTCACACTTATCCATACATATAGATATATCACATGCTAATAAAGATATTATATCAAGGATCGTCATCATTCTTAAGCATTAATTCATTAGACATGAAGTGCAAGACTACCATTTCCCACACTTATAGATTTATTATTCTAAGCATATTATAGGACTACAAGCACAATCACTTTATCATTATATAAGGGACTTCACTCATGCATACATTCATTAACCAAGGACTTTAACCACATTCACAATCATTCAAACAAGAGACATTACCCATATACATTCATCATTCAACAAGGGACTTTACCAACACACATTCATCTAGGCTAGGGACTTTAAACTCGTACACGTTTGTTATATAAGGGACTCTAACCACATGCCATATGTGGACTTTAACATAAGCCCCTTCATGAGATGAGGTACTTTGACCTCAAGAGCTTTTCTTATGCAATGGACTTTACCTTGCATTTTGATTGGGCAAGGGACTTTAACTCTATGTTGCATAATAGGAAAGGGAATTTATCCTCAAGACATCACATAAGGAAAGGGACTTTAACCTCAATCCTTCACCACCATCAATAGTTGAGATTTGGTACCTTCCCCTCTTATCTATGCATCAAAGCACATTCAACACAACACTTAGGGACTTTAACAATTTAGCCAATTCAATCATTATACAAGACCACATGGTCCTTATG